>NC_028358.1:3653647-3669020 GCF_000741045.1 Vigna radiata var. radiata | reverse complement strand
ATATATCACCGACCTTAATTTGAGGATCACAAGCATATAAAACAACAAAAGCACAATAAAATTTAAAAGGAATCGCATAAAAGCATAAGAAGGGCGAGAAATCAAACCAGGTTGGCTCGCAGGAGATGAACGGCGCAACAGAGAAGCAACGGGCGGCAGAGAAGCAAGGCCGGTGGAGAAGAATGGCGGTCGGAGCAATGCAAGCACAATGACGACAGAAAATCGCAACTCGATCGCGGCGGAGATGAGGACGAAGGTTTTCAGGTTCGCGTGAAGAAGAAAACTGTTCAGAGCTTTTGTTTTTTAACCTTCAGAAGGGAATCTGCCGCGGTTCTACACTTAACCGCGACATATTCCCCCTTTATGTCGCGGTTCTACACTGAACCGCGGCCTATTCATTTAAAAAAAATTATCCAAAATGACATTTTTGAAATTTTTTTTAACTTATATGCCGCGGTTCAGCGCCCAATCGCGGCATATGCTTTGAAATTTATAAAATTTACTCTGATAAGGGAATAGGCCGCGGTTCTCTGCCCAACCGCGACCTATTCCCTAACGTTTAGAATCCCCCCAACTGCTCCCAACTGCCATTTGGGGAATGTCAGCAGGTAGCAGGGGGGAATAGGCCACGGTTCTCTGACCAACCGCGGCCTATTCCCCTGTCAATTTATTGCAGGGACTGACTGATGGGGCATGTCAGCAGGTAGCAGGGGGAATAGGTCGCGGTTCTCTGACCAACCGCGGCCTATTCCCCCTGCATTAAATTTTTTTTTTCTGACGTGGCGTCAAAGAGGTTGGTTGACTGGGGTATATGCCGCGGTTAAGTGGGGAACCACGGCATATAAGTTCGTTTTATTTACAAAACTACCACCGCGCAGCATTATGCTGCAGTTTCGGATGAACCGTGGCATAATGTGCGCTGTATAGTGCTTTTTTTTTACTAGTGACTATTTCTACTCATGTCAAAGTTTGAACACACTACCCCTAATTTCCAAACAAATATCACACCACATAGATTATAAAAATTCCATTGCTATAATCATGCACAATAAACTATATAAATAGACACATAGACCACGTCATTTAATAAACTAATTAAATCACATGCACACAAGTAACTAAATAAATATCTAAAAGACATGTATTCTTCTTCTTATTTGATCTATACTTGATATTGATACAACACTTTATTTTGTATAAAAAGAAAATTATTTTTTGAAAAGTTCAAAAGTGAAAAAAAGTATAAATTTATAGAAAATACATAACTTGTATATAAATAGGAGATTGCATACCTTCATGTTCGATTAGTCCCGGATGAGGTAGAGACACTGAAAGAGTAGTATAACCTGTGAGAAGAAGAAAATCCTATCTTTTAAAATTAGAAAAAGGAATTGTTGAAAAATAATAATATAAAAAAAAGTTAAATGGTTGAAATTAGTATACCTTCAGCTCTTGATTGATATTAGGAGAATTCTTTTTCATTTATCACTCCAAAAAATATAAACGTGACATACTTTGTGTTAATTCTATCTAACTCCTGACCTGATTCAAGACAACCACAAAATTCTATCATTTTTAGATTTGTGAGGTGATGCCTGTCATTAGGTAGTGATAATAGTTTTGGACAATGGGCGATTTCAAGTTGTTGGAGACAATTTAGAGTTGGTAGTCAATCGAGAAGCTCCTCAAGATTCATGCAATTTGAAATAAGTAAGACGTGTAAAGAGTTGGCAGATCCTTAAAGCCACCGAGGCAATGTAACTAGAAGTGACAAGTCTCTAAGAAGGAGAAACTTCAACCTTAAATCAAAGATTTAATTGCTAAGGCCCATTGACAATTCCAACTTGTTGTAGCCGGAAATCTCTAAAAAACACTACATTTTTTATGGCATGGAACTACACTGTCTTTAGACTATTACAATCATTACTAATTTTATTTCGCATGTTCATATTTATAATACCGTCTAAGTTTAAAATTAATCCAAAATTAGTTATATTTAAAAAATAAAAAATAAAAATAAAAAAATTCATTAAAAATGAAGTGATGATTGAAAACACCCTTAGTTGAATTGAATGTCCCTACCGTTGTTGCAGACAACGTCTTCTAAATTGAAAGTCGATATCATACATAACGACTTTGATTGATTCAAAGTATTTGCAGAAAAAGTTGCTAGAACTCATAATGATTTCACTTTTTCTAAATTTAATAAAGAATTTGTCCTCACTCACGTCGATTTTAATTTTGAAGTCTCTAGGATTCTTATTCTTCAACTGTAATTTTTAGGTAACAGACAGACTTGCCCCATTCGTGTTAAAAAAACCCAGTAAATTGATTTCCAATTAAAAAAACATATATATATAATTTTGAAGTTCAGAAAGTAAAATTTGAAAACATAAGTCCTAAAATTCGTGAAACTAAAAGTTCAACGATAAAATTCATAAAATTAGAAATCCAGTAATACAATTTTGAAATTGAAAGTTTAATATAAAAAATATACACAGATTGGAAGTTAACATCAAGGCGATGAAGGCATAGTCCATTGGAATATATATCACACAAGTTTGTTTGATATGATGATTGTGCTATGCTAACATTAATACCATAAAACTACTTTCTTAACACCATGTAACATTCATGTTTCTGTTAATTCTTTATTATTATAGTATCAGTTGTAAGTGAAAAATATAATGAAGCAGAATATTTAATCAAAATACTGTGATTAGTATCACTTGAACCTCTACATGCTTAATATATTAGTATCAGCTTCAAAGTGAGGATCTCAAGAAACATACCAACACTTAATTTTTCATAAAAGAAACCATTGTTTAAGAGTTCACAGGGGAAAAGAAATGTATAAATTTATATGAAATTGATATTTGAAACATAAATAGGAAATACATATCAGTCTCCTTTGAGGTGAAGAGATCCAATAATCTCTTAGCAAAAGCCTATTTCATACCCAAGAGGTCCAGCATTACTGGTAAATAACCTGTGTAAGTAGAAAATTCTCTTTTAAAAGAAAAGAACATGTCAAAAACAATAATCTAATAGAAAAACCAAAGGGTTAAAATTAATACCTTCAACTTTTGACTAGTCTTGGGAGAATTCTTCTTCATCTTGCCATCTACAAGGATCTACCAATATAAACTTTTTTTACGTGTGATATTCTGTGCCAATCGTATCCAATTATAGGGTGGAATCTTTTGGATAATGCAGGACAACCAGTGATTTGTAAGTCTTCAAGATTTGTGAGGTGGTGCAAAGGGAATGACAACAAATTTGGACAGTGACCAATTTCAAGTACTTTGAGATGAATTAGAGTCGGTAGCCACTCGGGAAACTCCTTAAGATTCATGCACTGCTGAATCAGTAAGGAACGTAAAGTGTTTGCACATCCTTGTAACCACTGAGGCAAAGTAACTAGTTGTGGCAAATCAGTAAGAACAACATACTTTAATCTTGAATTGCAGATTTGGCTGCCAAGACCTAATGACAAATCCAAATTGTCGCAGTTTTTTATGACTAAACCCTCTAAATTTCTGATGGCATGGAATGACACCGACTTTAGACTTCCACAATTACATAAATGGAAAGTTTTAAGTGTGAAAAGTTGTACTTCTTCAAATAATGACTGCAGATTATCACAATAACTGATATATAAATTTTCTAAAGAAGTCAATTTTGCAATCACTTCTTCGGGAAAAGCAGCTTGTGTGGTGGTTATAGCCAAGTGACGAAGACTAATGAGATTCTCTATTCCTTTGGGTAACATTTGTAGCTTTATGCATCCATTAAGAAACAAAGTCTGCAAATTTTGAAGTTTGCAAAGTGAATAAGGGAGTTCCTTAAGTTTTTCATTTTTCGAAAGACTGAGGAATCTTAAATGCTTCAACTTTCCGATGCAGCGAGGTATACTCTCGTATTCACAATTTTTTAAGTTTAAATACCTCAAGCATTTGCACCTTGACAACAATGTTTTCAAGAAATCTTTATCGCTCCCTCCATTAAGAAAAATGACAGTTCTGGGACTAGTGGGGAGAAGAGTTTCACCATAAAAATTATTTTCTTCAAATGCCAAATGTTGAATAATCTCCGACATTTTTGGATTGCGGTGATGTATTCTTTCAAACTCACCTTTCCCAACAAACACTGCAAGATCAGACACCAAATCATGCAATTTAAAATAACAATCACCACCAAGGTCAACAAAATCTAAAAGAAACGATCTTGTCCACAGTTCGTGCAAAAATTGAGTGGCGATATCAGTCATTGATTCACCATGCTTTGGTGGTGGAAGAAAACCGAGTGCTCCCCATAACATACAAACCTCAGCAGCAGTAAACACGCTATCCTGTTGGTAAAGGGAGAAAGAAGCAAAACATGGTTTTAAATATGAAGGGAGTTGATCGTAACTTAGTTTGAGAGCAGGAAAAATGCCTTTTTCATTTTGTTTTGAATTCCATATCTCATTATCTCTTATAGACTCCCACTCCTTTTTGTCAAATTTCGAGAACAGTGAACTCCCCAACGTTTTCACTGCCAATGGTAATCCTCCACATTTTTTTACGATTTCTTTTCCTATCTCCGAGAGTTGTGGATGCTTTTTCTCATCTCCATCTTCAAAAGCAGATTTCAGAAATAGCGAAAGAGAGTCCTCTTCGGAAAGACATTCTAGAAGGTAAGAATTTGAGGATTTAGTATGCATGGCAGCAACTACTGCATGGCTACGAGTTGTCACTAAAATTTTACTCCCTTTAACACTCAAATCCATTATTTCCTTCAACTCATCCCATCTCGCAGGATCCTCGTTCCACATGTCATCCAACACAAGCAAGAATTTTTGATCTTGAAGTTTACTCCTCAAGTGATTTTGAAGTTGCTCCGTCTCAAAGCTATTGAAGTTTATACTAGTTGGATTTGGAGCTGAACTGAGGATTTTAATGAGCACATTCCTAAGTTCAAAATCATTAGAGACACAAACCCACATCCTCAACTGAAAACATGCATGAATGGTGGTGTCATTGAAGACCAACTTAGCAAGTGTGGTTTTTCCCAAACCTCCCATTCCAACAATGGGAATAATAGAAAGACTTTCACGATCATCATCTTGTACCAAAAGTTTTACTATTTCATTTTTATCGTGTTCTCTTCCTGTAACATTGGAAGGGTTCACATGAGAATGTGTCATTTCCCTCAGTTGCACCACACGTGCGTCATTGTGAATGATTTGAAGGCCAAACATGTTTCTTTGATCTGCAAGTTTGGCCAACCTGGTGTTGATGTCTTGAATGTGATGTGCCATTCTAAAACGATAAACAACAGGATTACTTGTTGAGAAGAAACGGCGTACCTTCCTTGAGGAGCCACCATAGGTGTTGACAACATGCTTCCGCAACGCTTCGCACTCAAAATCATCGACTATATCTTCAGCCTCAGAAAACATGTGCTTGACTTGAACTAGCCATTCGCTCAGTGCACTGCTATGCGGATTCTTCTGCTCTGCATCTAACAGCACAGCTTTGATGAGTGCCGTAGTTGCTTTCATCTGTTGTAGCTGGCGATCCACACCAAGCCCCAAAGAAGCTTCTTGAACGGCAGCAGTGGCAAGCTTCCGTAGGAGCGATTCCGCGAAGCCGAAAAGAAGTGATTCCGCCATGAGTGTATAGGAGAAGAACGCAATTGTGAATCATTTGACAACATTATGATATTTATAAAAGAAATATATATTCCGTCGGCCATTTTGGTATATGTGATTCGTACACACACAAAAGACATATAACAGCCTGCATGTATGACATTTATACATCTTTCTCCTTGTTTTTATCCAACCTAAGACTGCAACTCTCTATTTCAATTTTAATTAAAAATTTTAATTAAAAATTGAGAAACTACTTTAAATAATTTGTTAAAAATAAATTAGTTTATGAGATCGTATTACTAATTAAAAGTTAACATTTATTAAAAATTAAATCATGCATATTTGTTAGAAAATGTTAAATTTAAATTAATTGAACAAACAATTTAAATAAATACTAAAATGCATAAATATATATGGTAAAACACAACTACTGTTAATTGTTATATTTTATGTTTGTGAACTTTTTGTAATTATTACAATTCAATGTTTGTCGAGTTACCAAATCCTCCAATGGAATCATTAGAGTTTGGTTACAGTCTAGGTTGTGGTGTTGGAACGGTATGATATGAGGGAAGGGAAGTATGTAGGTAGTTGAAAGCAGAACATTTTAAATCAACCATTTTTCGAAACAAACTATTTTAAATCAACCACCAACTCTTCAGTTATAGTAATTGGTGTTGAAACACATTTTTCTGTATCACAGCAAGATGTTTTAATTAAATAAAAAGTAATAACTTATATGCAAAATAACATACTAAAAAAAACAGAATGATAACCACAACTATAAATAAAACGTGAATTTCCAATTAAACGGTAACGGTCCAATAAAAGTAATAAAATAAACTATTCAGTATAAATGATAAAAAAAATATTTGAATGATAAAAAACAATAACAATAAAAAAAGCAAGGAAATATGGACAAATAAATAAAATTTAAGAATTCATCCATAAAAAATTGGTCAATTGACATCAACATTTGATTATACTGATATCGAGACAACGAAATTCGTCAATTAAAGTAAATCAAAAATAAACTTAAGTCCTATATTTACTAATTAAAATTATTTTCACTAATTTAATACAAATTTCGTATAGGTTTCATGTACCTAGCCACCATTTGGCGTTGACAACTGAGCAACGTGCTCATTTAATGAGCAAGGTTTCTATAAATATTATTTAAAGTATTAAAAGAATTTAAAAGAATAACATTTTAAAACAGAAATGCTTCAATAAATGAATAAATGCATAAGAATAAAACACCTGTGAAATATGCATAAAGCTAACTGAAATGAAAAATGATATTTTAACACTAATTTTTGACACTATTTTGACACTGTACACGTGTTAAAATGTGATTGGACGATTTCAAATTAAAAAGGCTGAGACAAGGGTATATTTAGAAGAGAAAAACCAAAGTTTTTTTTTTAATTTGAAATCGTCCAACCACATTTTAACATGTGTGCAGTGTCAAAATGATGTCCAAAAATTGGTGTTAAAATATCATTTTCCAACTGAAATATAGATAAAGAGCGGAAATAAAAAAAAAAGTTAATAGTGTTTAAGCTTCGAATAATTAGAATTAATTATGCTTTTTTGTTTTTTTACTTATTTTTTGTTTTGATTTCTCTTCTAAACTTTGTTTTACTTATTTCTTTTCTTTTGTAAAGTTACAGATTTAATCCTTCGTAACAAACAAATAATGATAGTGTTATTTTCTTTAAGTTGACATATGTTAGTATTTTTTTAATCTGAATTTAGTTGTGACTTATTTATATTTTTCTTTTAATAATTACATTTTTTTTTTAATTTTTGGTTAAGATCTATTATTAATTAGTGATAATAATAATGTACACATGTGAGACCAATAAATTCTAATAATAGTAGAAGCCTGGTGGCAATGAGAGAAATTGTGACATTCAGAAAGTGAAAGTGAGGTGGTTGCAGTAGAGTGGACCGTTCGGTTCTGACGGTAGTATATAAGCTGAAATTTTAAAGTTTGGTGTCATTTTTGCAAACACTCTTCTTTTTCAAGTTTCTGAAACTGCATTCCTCCACCTTCTCTCTAGGATCCTTCTTTCTTCTCTCTACAAATTCTAACATTTTCTTCCTCCGATCATCAATCAGCCACCGTTTGAGTATTCCGGGTGACCAGAACTTTCATTCGAACCGATCAAGTTGTGGCTCTGAAGTGGTAAGTTCAATCTCATCATTTTATTGCCATGCATTTCTGTCAGATGCAAAGCATTGTTTGGGGCTTGCATGTGTTCCTCAACTCATTCTCTTACTCTGTTTTCTACTTTTGATTCTATGGTTGGTTTTTCCTCACCGATCAAAAACTTATAGGGAGCCCTAGAAGTTATGTGCGGTGTAGGCAATACTGTGAACGCGTAGAAGTTTTCCTGGGTTTAAAGGTAAGGGAAGCTTATAATTTAATTAGTTTTTTCTATGCTATAATTGTATGAATTGTGTGACGCTACGTTTGGGGATTTGGTCGATGTTGAAATGCTGCATGGTTGTTCTATGTGTTGATGATTGAGAAATGGTATGAACTGGTAGAGATAAGGTCTAATATGAATTCTACAATATTCTGCATAAGTTTGTACTGGTAAACCGAAAGATCCTTAGTGATCGTTCGGCCTATTATGTATATTTGGTCTTAGCTGGATTCTTCTTTGGTAGAACTTCAGTTAATGACCGAACGGTATCGTGTTATATAATGAAGTGTAGTCTTCAGCTATAAGTATAATTTATTCTGCCACTTGGCATTCAGCTTATCTAAATTACGCAATATAACTTAATTAATAAATCCTTCTTCTATTCTCAGTTATAACTAAATGTTGTAATGGTGAAGTCGAATACACTTATCTACTCCTGTATAAGCTTGAGAATGTTAGGTCATGTACTGTCTTGGTAGTGCTCGGTCATGTACTAGCAATTGGTCTGGACAGTGCTCGGTCATGGACTGACACTCGGTCTTGGTAATGCTCGGTTACCAGTACTCAATATTAGTAGTGCTCAGTCTTGTACTAGCACTCGGTCCCTTCATAACAATTGGTCTTGTAATTGTATTCGGTTCTAATGGCGCTCGGCCAAAGCTCCAAGTGTTCGGCCTAAGCTCTAAATGCTCGACTAAAGCTCCAAAGGTTTGGACAAGCTTATTTGTTTTCGGGCTTATACTGATACTCGATCTTGAGAGTTTTCAGTCTCAAACTAGTATACAGTTTCTTTAGTGCTCGGTTTCATACTAGTACTTGGTCTCCTCATAAGTATTTAGTTAGCTACTAGTCTTCAGTGTAATAGTGTTCGGTCTCAGTAAATGATGTTCAGCCTAGAACCTTAGTGCTCAGTTTGGACTTGTAGTGTTCGATTTAAGTTCTTAGGTTTTGGTCATAACTGTTGAATATCGAGAAAACTTTCGATGTCACCAAAGTCTTATCAAGTATGGATCGTTCGGTCTTGTTCAGTAAATCAGTGAAAGACCACTCAGTCTTACACTAAAATATTCGGTTATATTAGTCTAAAAAGTAATCTCTGGTTCGTTTCTACTTCTAAGATTGAGGATATGTATTTCAACTCTGTTCCAAGAGGGGATCTTGTTTTTTGGATTCGGTTTGACTGTATTGATGATGAAATATGATGTTGTTTATAAATGTGATATGAACGAAATAGTATGAATATGAAAGAGTATTCCATGAAGGAATATCTCAGGGTTGGTTATTGAAATGGTAGAGTATGAATCTAGTTATGCTTAACTGGCGTTTATCCTAATATTCTGTGATTACTCATTCTCAAGTAGAGAGGAATAAGTCATGTGTGAGAATAGCAGGAGGTCCTAGTCCATAAGGGTAACTTGGGCGGAACAGACTAACCTTGGGTCGCAGCTGTTGAGGGCATCCCAGCTATTACATCACCCGGGTGCAAAAACGTCATAGCTACACAGAATTCATACAGTCCGGACAGTCAGAAGTAGTGGTCTGTCTTTGCATGCACTGCTGTTTGGGTATGGTTGGAAATGTATGATTGATTGATACATGATTGACCCATTTATTTTATATTAGACTTGTGTGAAATTTTATGTTTTCTGAATTAATTAAATTACATAAGCTTATCCTTATTTCCTGTCGTGTCATGTTGTTTCATTCGATCGTCCTTGTCCTTGCAATGATCACCCGTGGGTGTGAGTAAAGTGTGGTGATATTCCGGAGCAAGCGCTAGAAGAAAAGAAGTGTTTATGTTAGGGTAAGACTGTTCGGTCTGACATTCATTTTGTATTAGTGTAGTGCTGTTCAGTTTAATAAACTGTTTGTATGACCGTTCGGTTTATACTTGCAATTGTATCTATACATGTTTTCTTTAAAAGTTTTAATTTATGGTATTTGAGGATAACTGTAAATTAACTTTATTTTTCTTATAACTGTTTTATTTTATTATAAATCTAAGAACTCTTAAATATAGTTTTAAGACTATATTTTTGGGATATTACAACACAAATTTTGAATATATGATTTTAATTATTCTAAAAACTAGTAGTAAAAAACCCTTACTACATTATACTATTAATTTTCTCTAATAGTAGTGTCTAAAATATGTTAAAGTGAATAAAAGCATTGTTAATGTGTTTTCTTCCCTAATTTGGGTGTAATTTACGAAAGCTATATTATATATATTGAAACCTTTTTGAAATATACATTTTCTATTTTCATTGGTATATTTATTTTATTTTGAGATATAGTTAATAATATTACTAGTAATTTTGTGAGGATGAATTATTGAAGAAGTTTATTTTGTTAACCAAGTAAAGCATCTCTGACTGAGGCACGATGTTGTTTTTAATTACATTTGATAGGGCTTGTATTTTCGATTAACCGTTCTTGTCCAAAGTTATATTATTTTACAAAATAATGTTATTTTAGTATAATTCGGAAGTGATCACTTTTTAGTATAGCATCCATGTCAAAGTTATGCAAAATTTCTCAACACGATTTAATAGTCAAATGCTTCTATTAATTCTTTACTATTATCATCAGTTTTGAGTGAAAAATATAATATGAAGCATAAAGTTTAATTAAAATATTGTGATTAGTATCACTTAATCCTCTACATATACGGAATATTATAAGGAATTTATAGACACTTTATCCATCCATTTTTGTGCTTTTGATTATTTAGCTTAATTTTATCAATAATTCATTGGAAAGGTTTAAATCTTTATCCGGGCAAAGAGTCTATTTGGAATAACAATGAAAGATATATTACATTTCGTAAACTTGTTGAGGTGTTTAGTATTTAGTAATTGTTAATTGTTATATATATTTATTTAGAAAATTAACATTAACATTTAATTAATTTTTCTCAATAATATATAATATCAATTTAATTTAAATAAACCAAACATCACTGAAGTTGTTAAGAGTTTAATATTTTTGTTAATATACTAATATTTATTATATTGAATCAATTGTTTATTTTTTTTATTTTTAAATTTATTCAATTTATAAATAATTAAATTGTAAAAAAAATCTAAAAATAATTACAGTTTACGAATTTTGGAAATATGGTGAAAGAAAACATCTTTAAATCGGTTAGCTGAAAAAAAAAACTAATCTAAAAAATTATTTTGAAATATTTTTAAAACAAATGATTTAAAAAGTAACATTTTGTATAAAAGTTAACACGATAATAAATTCAAAAATTATTTTTAAATTAATCCAATAATAGAAGTAAAAGGGTCTCATTTTATAACATTATTTTTTATTAAATTGATCGTCAAACTTTTTAAAAGTTTCTAAATACACGATGTTATCAAATGGTATTTTAAAGGTTTAAACCTCTTTTTAGTCCTAAGTTATAAGTGGATGTTCAGTTTAGTTCCCGTTTTTAAAAATGTAAATCTTTGATCCTAAGTTATAAAAAATGTATCAAATGAGTCTTTTTTGACTTGAAATACTGTTTTTGGTGGTTTCTTAACAACTGTCACATCTTTAGATTGCTCTGATTTGTTTCTTAATAATAACAACACTTTAGATTGCTCTTTGTACTTTGACCATGAACTTCAAAAAAGAACTCATTTGATACATTTTTTTATAACTTAGGAACCAAAAGTTTACATTTTTAAAACATTCGCTTATAACTTAGGGACCAAAAAGAGGTTTAAACCTATTTTAAACTGTTTTCCCCTTATGTTTCACTTTCAGCTCCAAATCAAGATCTCAAGAAAGCATGACAATATATATTCTCCTTCTTTCTTTGACATACACTTACGGTTATGATAATGATATTTAGACAATATTTTTTTGACAACATTCATCTACGTGTCATTCCGTGATTGGTTCAAAATTACTCCACAATCAATAATAATAATAATCATAAACACAATCACAAATGATGTTCAAATGTTGTCAAAAGAATGTTGTCTAAATATTATTATCGTTACTATAATACCACTATTATTTAATATTGACCTGCCAATATCTTATTTTGTATACAAGAAAAAGTTGAAAAATTAAAAGAATAAAATGCATAAACTTATAGCAGATACAAATTTTATATGTAAATAGGATATTCTCTAGCTTCATGCTAAATATCAGTCCATTTTGAGGTGGAAAGATCCACAAAGTGGTATAACCTGTACAAAGAAGAAAATCACCTATTTTAAAATTAAAAAATATATATAAAAAATAACTATATAGAAAAATAAAAGGCTAAAATTAGTACCTTCAACTTTTGACTATTATTCGGATAATTCTTCTTCATTATCTGAATCTTCAATGTGAACTTGTTTGATATGTGATATCTTGTGCCAATCTTGTCCAACTTTTGGTTTGAATCTTCTGCATAATTCAGGACAATCAACGATTTCTAGATTTTCAAGATTTGTGAGGTGATGAATATTATCAGGGAGTGACAGTAGATTAGGACAACTGCAAATGTCAAGTACTTTGAGACAACTTAGAGTTGGTAGCCATTCAGGAAGTTCATCAAGATTGACGCAATCTGAAATTGCTAAGTGTTGTAAACTGTCTGCAGATCCTTGAAACGACTGAGGCAATTTAACCAGTTGTGGCAAGTCATCAAGAAAAAGATACTTTAACTTTGAATCTGGGATTTGGTAGCTAAGGCTCATTGACAATTCCAGCTTGATGCAATCGGCAATCATTAAAACCTCTAAATTTCTGAAGGCATGGAGCGACACCGACTTTAGACTTCCACACTCAGACAAAATCAAACTCTTAACCGTTGAAAGTTGTACTCCTTCGAACAATGATTCCAAATTATCACATTCAGTAAAAGATAAATTTTCTAAAGAAGTCAAATTTGCAATCAATTCTTCTGGAAAATCAGTTTGTGCAGTGGTTATAGCCAAATGACGAAGGCTAACAAGATTTTTCATTCCTTTGGGTAACTTTTGTAGATTTGTGCATCCACTAAGGATTAAAGTTTGCAAATTTTGAAGTTTGCAGACTGAATCAGGGAGTTCCTTAAGTTTTTCATTTTTTGCAAGGCAGAGAAATCTTAAATGTTTCAACTTTCCGATACACTGAGGCAGATTCTCATATTCTGAATAACGTAAGTCTAAAAGCCTCAAGTATTTGCACCTTGACACCAATGTATTCAAGAAATTTATATCATTCCCTCCGTTACGAAAAACAACAGATCTGACACCAGTGGGGACAAGATCTTCACCACAAAAGTCATTTTCCTCAAATACTAAATGTTGGGCGTTCTCCGATATTTTTGGATTGCGACGATTTACTCTTTCAAATTCACCTTTCCCAATATACACTGCAAGATCGCTTACCAAATCATGCATTTCAAAACAAGAATCAACCCCAAAGTCAAGATCATCGGAAAGAAACGATCTTGTCCTTAGTTCACGCAAAACTTGATTAGCAACATCACTCATTGATTCACCTTCCTTTGGTGGTGGAAGAAAACCAAGTGAATCCAACAACATGGAAAGATCATAACATAAAACATTAATGTCGTATTCATAAAGGAATAAAGAAGCAAAACATGGTTTTAAATATGAAGGCAGTTGATCATAACTTAGTTTGAGAGGAGGCAAAATTCCTTTTTCATTTTGTTCTAAATTCCAAATCTCATTGTCTCTTATAGACTCCCAATCTTCCTTAACAACCTTCGAGAACAACGAACTCCCCACCGTTTTCAGTGCCAACGGTAACCGTCCACATTTTTCTACGATCTCTTTCCCAATCTCCAGTAGTTCTGGATGGTTTTTCTCCTCTCCATCTACAAACGCATATTTCACAAATAGAGAAAGAGAATCTTCTTCAGAAAGACATTCAAGAAGGTATGGATTTGAGGATTTAGTTTGCATCATGGTAGCTACTGCATGGCTACGAGTAGTCACTACGACTTTACTACCTTCAACATCCGAATCTATTATTTCCTTTAACTCATGCCATCTTGCAGGATCCTCGTTCCACACGTCATCTAACACAAGCAAGAACTTCTTACCTTTAAGTGTATTTCTCAAATGATTTTGAAGGTGTTCTATCTCAAGGTTATTGAAGTTTTCTCTAGTTGGGTTTGGAATAGAATTAAGAATTTTGACGAGCACATTTCTAAGTTCAAAATCATTAGAGACACATACCCACATCTTCAACGGAAAACATGCATCAATGTTTGTGTCATTGAAGACCAACTTAGCAAGGGTGGTTTTTCCCAAGCCTCCCATTCCAACAATGGAAATAACAGAAAGACTTGGACGATCACCATCTTGCATAAGAAGGTTTAGTATTTCATTCTTATCATGTTCCCTTCCTGTAACATTCGAAGGTTTTACATAAGAATGAGTCATGTCCCTCACATGGACAACACGTGTATCGTGGTCAATGATTTGAAGGCCAAACATGTTCCTATCAGCTGCAAGTTTGGCCAACCTGGTATTGATGTCTTGAATGCGATGCGCCATTCTAAGACGATAAACAACAGAATTACTTGATGAGAAGAAACGGCGTACCTTCATCGAGAGACTACCGTAAGTGTTGACAACGTGCTTCCGAAGCGCTTCGCATTCAAAGTCATCGACTATGTCTTCAGCATCAGAAAACACGCGTTTAACCCGTCTCAACCATTCGCTCAACGCCATGCTCTGTGGAGTCTTTTGCTGAGCATATAAGAGCACACCTCTGATGAGTGACATAGTTTCTTTCATCTGATGTAGCTCGCTTCGCACACCAAGCGCCAGAGCAGCTTCTTGAATGGCAACAGTAGCAAGCTTCCGCAGAAGCGATTCTGCGAAGCTGAAAAGAAGTGATTCGGCCATCAGTTTAGAGAAAAGTGAATGCAACTGAAACTTTGATAAGTAGAATAGTTGCTTGATTGCTGAATCACTAATTTAAAGTGATTATGGTATTTATAAAAGTCTGCTGGAAGACTTTATTTATTTTAGTAAAATGGGAGTAATGATTTTAGCATAGTCAAGGCATTACATACATAATAATATTTGACTAAGATTGTGTGAAAAGAATAACTAGCAGAAAATAAGTAAGGTGCTTAAAAGTTACGTGATAAAAATAGATTTTTTGGTAATTTATTATTATTTAGTGCTTCATAAATTTTAATTTTTGTAATTTTTATTCAAAGCGTAATTAATTTAATTACATTTTATTTTAAGTTATTATATTTTATCCATATGATGTGTTGCATACTTTATCTATCTATCTATCTATATATATATATATATATATATATATATATATATATATATAT
>NC_028358.1:3607328-3652545 GCF_000741045.1 Vigna radiata var. radiata | reverse complement strand
ATATATATATATATATATATATATATATATATATATATATATATATTATGTAGTATGAATGCCCTGTATAGGATGAGCTGGATTATGGATGTCTGGTATATTGTATTGGCAGACAGTCAAAGAAATATAAAAGAGTGCAATTTGACATATAAATTCATTTGTAGTAGCTGGACCTGTATTTCCACCATGGCGAGAATCGCGCGTTCATTGCTTCCGCTAAATTTTTTAATTATTTAATATTAGAGTATAAATCACTTTTCATTAATATAAAAAAATAAGCATATGATTATGTAAATTTATAATTAATTATAATGAAAGCCACGATTTCATTTATGTTTTAAAATAGATAAGAAATTATTACATTAATTTTGTTTAACTAAGTTTTGTGTCTAATTTAAATTTGCGTATTTATTATTGTTTATCTATTAAGTATTTAAAATTTTTGCGTGTATATCTTTAATTGAATCTCTATTCTTTAGCTCTTTTGTTAATTAGATGTATCTTTTTCCATAATCTTGTTTTCTTATCTCTGTATATGTTGTGGTTGATATAAAAAATGACAATACGGTTAAAAATCACTTGTTTTTTATTAGACTCTTCTATTACATATGACTGTTGGGTCTCGTGTTGATAACCGTTTGATCTTATTTGTTTAAATTTATTATGACCATTCAATCTTTAGCTTATGTTCGGTCCCTATTGTTAATGACCATTTAGTTATTTAGTGTTGTTTTCTATACTGTTTGTTGTTGTTGTTTGAGTTGGCTATATATTATAGTCAACTTTTATTTTTGGGATTAATAAAAAATCATGAAGTATTTTAGATCACTCTTTCTCTCTGTTTTTTCTCTCTTGTTCTTTTTTTGAGTTTTCTATTTCTGCGTTTCATGCTACAACCTAATAGTTTTGGTAAAAATCACTTGGTAAAATAACGAATGAATTTTAATACATTGCATAAGAAGTCGTCACTCTCTTGTGACTTTTATCACTTATCGTGGACAAGAAATTGTCTCCATCATTACCGTTAATGAGATCATCTTTGTTAATAAATCAATTTTTAATTAACAAAATAAGTTAAAGGAAAAGCATAACTCTAATTGAAGAATATATATATATATATATATATATATATATATATATATATATATATATATATATATATATATATATATATGTGTGTGTGTGTCTTTGACATAGTGTTATATGTATGAAAAGTTAGTTTGATTATGTATTGTAAAAGATAAAAATGTACAATGAATAAAATATTCTCTCAAGTCACATATTAACAAAGTAGTTTAGTATTTTCAACTCTCTTTTTTCTTCTTGTTTTTGCCTTGTTTCATAGTATTCTAATGTAATGTTATCATACTGTTATCGTACTGAAAGAAGTGATTCGGCCATGAGTTTAGGGAGAGAAGAATGCGATTGGAACGTTGGTAACTAGAATAGTTGGTTGATGAATCATTCATTTCAAGTCATTATGGTATTTATAAAAGTCTCCTGCCAAACTTCTTTTATTTTAGTAAAATACATGTAATGATTGTAGTCTGGTTAATGGAAGGCATTACATATATGATAATATTACGTGCATATTCACAGATAAATCAATGTATAACATATTCTTTCCTTGCGTTTTAGGTTCTGTTTCCATTGGATATGTATTGCAGGTATCTCAAGTTAGAAATGCAAGCAAACTCAGTACTTAATACTGTATTATGAGTATATGAACTTGATTTTCAGTACTAAATAGGTTAAAACTCTCTTTTGGTCCTCATATTTGTCTGTCAATCTCAATTTGGTCATCATATATTTTTTTGTCTCAATTGGGTCCTATAACTTGTAAAAATGAGGCAATTAAGCCATCTCCGTTAAGTGGTCTCAAACGGTGTTAAATTTAGTTCAGTTGTATCTGCTGACGTGCATTATTTGATTAGATGGAATTTTTATTTAAATTAAAAAATTATGACGTGGCAAAATTGAATTGATTTATGTTAAAATAATATATTAGGGATTAAAAAGGAAGAATAATGAATTAGAAAGGAAATTAGGGATCTGGACATTAACCACCACTGTTCTTCATCAAGGCAGGCCATGGGCTTCCTTGGTAGCCGCCAGACACAGCCGGAGCTTCGCCAACGACATTCTCTCTGTCTCTCTCTCTCTTTCTCTTTCCGAAGTTCAGATTCTCTCTTCCGCTCTGTGTTGGAATTGGGTTTAGTAGTAATAGATTCATATGCTCGATCTAGAAGATATGAGTATTCCATTTCTTCACAACAATTTTGCAAAGAGGAGAGAGGCTCATTAAAATAAACAGTAAGGCAAACTTTTGTTAGATCCTTCCCAATCTAATGGATCAGGTAATTTCTCCTTTTCAACATGATCAGGTAATTTCTTTCGCCACTTAACGTAAGGATAGTTGAATCCAACAGATCTAATGGAAGGATCTACATCCTCCTCTGATTCAACAACATAGAGTCCTTCATCGTCTGAAGAGAAAGACAAGACCCTAATATCAGAAGCATTACTTTTAAAAGAATTCGAAGATGACAGAAAATCCCGAGTGTCAAAAAAGGCAGTGCCTTCATCATCTGTTTCTTCCTCAGCTACATCATTTCTCTCATTGTCATCCTCAGACTCAGTTCCACTTTCTTCTGGATGAAAAAGTTTAAATGCGAAAGAAAATGGAAATAATTCATAAGAAAACCTCTATTTTCAAGAAAATGCACAACCAAAAAGGGAAAGGAGAAGAAGAGGGAAAGGGTTTCCTGCTTGCGAGTGAATCGGAGGAGTCAGCGTTGGTGACGTTGACGCGGTGACCGACGACGAGCTTGGCGGTCACTGGTGGCGCTGGTGGCACCCTGGCTCACGCCTCGCGGCGGCCTAGCTCGCACAAGAGGCGATTGACGGAGGAACGAGAGAGCTTCTCTCTCACGCGCGAAGAGAAGAAGGAGAAGGGAGGACCCGACGCCATGGCTGACGATGCCTCCGATGGTGAACAGCGGTGTTGTCGACGCCTTGGACCGTGACTCGCGGTGGCCGATTGGGTGGAGGCTGAGGCGGACGCGCATGAACAGAGGAGATGAACGCTTCTGGGTTCCTCTGGTTCCCTTGATTCCCAATTTCTGGGTTTCTTCTGATTTCTGATACTCACCAAATTCCCAATTACTTAAATCCCTAATTCATCCACTTATTGTTTTCTTATTCAATAAAAAAAACCCCAACTATAAAACCATATTCCACGTCAGAAGCTTTAATTTTTAACATTAAAATCCACGTAATTAAATCATTATAAATCACCTAATTCTCTGTGCACCACGTCATCAGTAACGAACAACGTTAGTCATTAGTTAACGGAGAGGGCTTAATTGCCTCATTTTTACAAGTTATAGGATCCAATTGAGACAAAATAAAAATATGATGACCAAATTGAGATTGACAGACAAATATGAGGACCAAAAGAGGGTTTTAACCTAATAAATATATTAAAATTAAACTTTTTATAAATTAGAATCTACAAAAAGAGACATAATGTAATAAATATTAAAAATATTATGGTAATCATTAAATGTATTTTTAATAATAATAAATAATGATATATAACATAAAACTATCAATAATAAAATCTCTATTTTATTATAATTTCTGACAAGCAAAGTTACACTAATGGAAAAATGACATTATATGACGTACAAAAATAACATAATGACATTTTATGATGTAGTTTCTTGGGGTCATTTTGGACGTAATAGTAAGTCTGCACATTTTATGACATAACAAAAATTTGAGTCATAATAGCTTGAACATATTATGAAGTAGTTTCTGAAATCAGTCATAATATGCGCGAAAGATATTATGACATAGATTTGTTGATACGTTATAATATGTGATCTTCAGAATCAACATATTATGGCGTACATGGTTTAGTACGTTATAATATATATTTTTTTTTTTAAAAAAATTATTATTACAATTGACATGCAATGAAATTATAATAATATTCATGTATTATAATCTCATCCAATCAATTTATAATCAATATAGTTTCAAATGAAGAAATTCAATGGAACTAACAAAACAAAATTCATTTCAAACATTAAATTATCTAATAATATTTAATACATCATATTCATACATGAAACTACATATTAAATCCAAATATTAAATTAATGTAACTATTGAATTGTAGCCAAATTTCTACTAACACCTTAAATAAGAAAGAGAATATGATTCAAGAGAGAATATCACTCCATAATACCCACAGTTGGATATGCAGAAAACTAAACTCGTTGCCATTCTCACCCACTGTAAATTAATAAATGTTAGAATTGGTCAAAAGAGATTTTATCCAATGAAAATTTATGAAGGGGAGAAGATTAAGGAAATCAACAAATTAAATTGGAAAAATAAGTTAATATATATAAGAGAAAGAAATAGATGATAAAATGTGTAGAGAAGAAAAAGAGAAACGCATAGTAGAAATAAAGAAAGAGAGAAAAAGTGATATTGTAATTTTATTTTTTATCATTAATACATTTGCGCAGTGAAATCTAAAGAGTTTTATTTTGAGTGCCATTATTCTGCATTTATATTTTTTCTCACAAATCTGATTAAGAAAAATTCTGCTGAATTTCCTAACAATAAACAGCCTTACTAGCCATGTGCTTTTGGAAATTATCACTGATTATCAAGCTCCTTACGTTGTCATCTTCCTTCTTCCCCTCCCCTGCAGGTTTTGTTTGAGTGAAAACACAATTTGCATAATTCAGAAAGAATTGTCATAGCTGCAACAGTCACACGAGTGCTGCCTAACTCAAAACATTTTGGCAGTCATCGCCATCCATTAGTTGTAGATAAGGAGATTGATGAATAAACAAAAGGAAGCAAATTGCAAATGGAGAGGGTCAAGATGGAACATCTCAAAGATTTCTATAAAAAGAACAGGAGGTGCTTTTGAAACTAAAAAGGGATTCTAGTTTAAGAACTGGAGAAAATAGTAGTGAGAAGGAAGAATTGGTGGATTCTTTTTTCTATCAGACCACTTATTAAGACTTCTTACTTTGTGTGTTTCTTTTCTATTTTTTTTGTCTTTTTCACTTAATCTATTCCACAATAAAAAGTTGCATTTATCACCACTCTTTATTCAGCTCACATAGAAATTCTACAAGATATAACCCTAATGTTGAAGTTTTGTGCAATGTCTTTGGTGAGAATAACAAAGAAAAATTTATTGATAGTGAGATGATGAAACCCCTTTAATCATACTCCACTAAGTAGCGTATTAGAAAACGAGTAAAAATCTGATACACGAACGTTAACAGATTTTCCAAAATAATAAAAAAAAAGTACTTCACCCAAGATAAGACCGAACAATGAAAGTCAATTAGCTCATCAACACCATTAGAAAAATTACACTCACATTTCATGCATATTTGAAGCAAAATTTCAGTTATCGCCTGCAAGAATAGGTCCTTGAAGTCTATTCCTATCCAGCTGAAGTTATTAATCAATTTCTTACTAATCTTAGCAGATTGTGTCGCTCAGAAGCTAGTGAGTACAAATTGAATGACATTATCATTGATTAATATTCTATTCTGAATAATATTTTACCACCTACCAAAAAGCACTCAGAGAACAATACCCTAAAGATGTGTTTTTTTAAAAGAATCTCTGAGAGAACAGCCGACCGTCACAGTAGAAGAAATAAGTAGTAATGAAATCCCTTCCAAAAAAATCTATTATCCAACGAAGCAGCAATTGTATTATTGTTGCCTTCCAAGTTTGAAATTGAGAACAGGCATCATTTTGATATACAAAGCAGGACAAATATTATGATTCAGAGAAGCATTGCATCGTACCAAATAGAAGGGTAATCAATTTTGTTCTGACTGATTCATTCCTAGTTCAAGCACACCCTTAGATATTTCAACTCGCCTAATTTTCTAGGTATTAATAAGTGAAATTGAGAAAGGGAAAACAAACCTAGAGTGAAGGAATGAGATTCTTGGACGTGAAAGATGAGAAAGAAGGGAACGTTGGTAAGTGGGGCTTCTTGTCCGCAGAGAACGACTGACACGACGACGTAGCGGTAAGAGCCTGCTTTGATGTGCCGTACTTCCTCAGTCGCTCCCATTTCCTCTTAACCTGTTCCAGCTGCGACGACACCACCGAGGCCACAAAGTGAGGGTAGAGTGTGACCCGTCGGCGTTGGACAAGAGACTATTGGTCGGAGAGGCGGTTGTTGATGCGGTGGTCTGCCTTGGTGGAGGAGACGAGAAAACCTAGTTGTATGGCGTGAAAAGCACGAGAGTTTAGAGAGGAAGAGAGAAAGAGAGGAACGAGAGTGAGAGTGAGAGTGAGAGTGAGAGGGAAATCTGAAATCTGAACAATTAGAAAGGGAGAGATATTATGATTGATGTACATATCTACGTAATAATAGGTTTTCAACTTATTTACAAGTTTGTCACCGCGTTTTATATTATGATTGATGTATAAAACTACGTCATAATATATCTTACTTTTATTACGATTATGTCACCGATCAACCTGTTATGATGTATAATATTTGTCCGTCATTAAAAAAAAGACAATTTTCCGCTAGTGTTAAATAGGTCTAAAAAGTAAGAAAGTATTATAGAACACCTCTGTTGTTAATTTTTTCAATTGATAATTGTTTAAAAGAATTATGAATCATGGTGTAGTGTATTAAGAAAAGATGGATGAATAGCTTGATCTTTGAATTATTAAGGCCTTGTTCAATTGAGTGGATTTGAGGGAAAGTGATTGAGAGGATTTGAAAGAATTTGAAGGTAATTTTTGTTGTTGTTTATTTGAATAGATTTGGAGGTAACCAAGAGTAGTTTGGAAGTAAAATGTACAAGAATTAGTGTAGGATTTAATTTATATGACAGATTGAAAAAATTTACTTTCAAATTCACTCTCACTTATCTCCAAATCTATTCAAATAAACAACAACAAAAATTATTATCAAAACTTCTTAAATCCTCTCAATTATTCTCCCTCAAATCCACTCAAGTAAACAAGACCTAATATTCGCGCTGTTGAGAGAACATGTAGTAATTTGTCTATCATAGATAATCTTGATTGGCATTTGATAATGACAGTATTATGTTTTTTCTTTTATATATTCCTGGTTTGGTTTCCAATTATTAATCTTGCCTTTTGAATTATACATCTCGTTTAGTTTGTCTATATTGACGAAATGGGTGGCTATGTTTAGTGTCCATTTAATTTTGCATTTCCTTTGCATATTGTCTTTTATAGTATTCGTTTTTAATATTGTTTGCATTTCTTTTTCTTTTTAAATTAAAAATAACCAGACTTATTTCTTAAAATTATTTACTCATGGGTATCACATTTTTTCTATCTTGCCCTTAATTATAGGTTTCTATTAAGTGCAGTTTTTTACGCTCTTTTATGCATCAATGCCATTGGCCACTTAAATTTTAAACTACTTGTATGCATAGATACATACAATGGTGGTTTATACATTGTATTATGATGTTTTTGCAGTATTATGTTAGTCAATAAGATTATTTTTTTGGAAACTCTAATTGAGAAAGAAACCTCATATAGGCATATCGTTTGAAATGGATATGAAAGATAGTGCTGAAATCAAACTTGGAAATAGGCGTTTAAGAGACATACGTATGTTTTTGGATGAACCCATTAGTAGCTTTGATAATGTAGTCTCCTTCTATGCCATTTCTTCTCTATCAAATGTAGCACATGATGGACTTACAGATATTGTATATTGAAATTATTTATTTTAATGACAATTCTTAGATATTATATAATTGACATGGAAACAATATTTATGTATTAATGTGAAATGTTTGTTTATGATTTAAGTATTCTTCAAAGTCTATGTGTTGTAATCTTGTTCAAGTTTACTACTGATACAAATAATTTTTGATTGGTATTATTGTTAACTCATTGGCAAGCGTACCAAATCATTCTAAGTAATAAACCGGTAAGACCGGATATCGTATCCCAAAAGACTCGGTTAACACTTTACAATCGTATAATTATCTAATTAATTTAGACTAAAGAATGGTTTTCTTTAATATAAATTTGTGCAGTGAAAATAAACATAATGCATAAATGATAAAGTAAACTTCTTGGGGTCAAAACAATTGAGAATGAAATGATTGGAGATGATATGAAATGGATATGTTGGAGAATGATTTCAACTATTATGCTCTCATGCAAATGCACATAACTACTTCTTCATTATAATGCCAATGTCCACCTATTAAATTACTCAAACTCAATCCCTTGGTGAGAGAGCCTAGACTTACTCATTAAATCTCAATCCCTTGGCAACCTAAAAAGTTCATCTGCATTAAGATTAGAGGTTTAAGACAACCAAAAGTCCTAGCTTTATCCCTAGACATTGTTTCCTTTAGGTGTTTAGTCCAGTTCAAGGTTCACACAACATTTCCTAACATTAAGAAAACCCTAAAATCATGCTATGATTAATCAAGTCACAACAAGTTTTAAGCATAGAACATAAAATAATGAAAGAAGCTTATATTCATTCAAAACAAGTTCATTTACAAGTGAGTTTCATAGTTTACATCATTCCCAAACAAAAATAACTTAGCTCTCCAAAGTCATGGAGAGCTTGAGCTTACAATGGAGAAAATGGAGAAGATGGAGACCCAAGGAAGAAGAAATGAGAGTTCCCACTATCCAAAATCACCTTCCACAGGTCCAAGAAGGTGTTTTCGAGCTTCAGCCGCCAAGAAGATCGCACTCTCATTGCAAGTGAGCCTTTTATAGGTCTAGGGTACCAAGTTAGCAAAAAGTCGCGCCCAGTCCCCTTCTCTGGGGTGCCCAGGCGTGGCCTCTGCAGAGAGTCTTCTTCAAAACTTCCTTTTTTAGCTCTTCCTTGGCTCCCCACTCTTGATAGTTTGGATGTCCTTCCAAACACACAAAGTTCCTATAAAATTTGAGGAATTAGTGATGAAAACTGGTGTGTGTAACCTAAGTTGAAGTTATTCACAAAGTTAGATTAAAGAGAGGATTAAGCATGTTTCAAGCTTCAAGAGGGTTGATATGGCAAGAAAATTGCACCATATATAATGGTAAGAATTACCATTATCAACAACCCCAAACTTGAAACTTTGTTTGTCCTCAAGCAAAAAGAGTGACATGGCTTAGACAGACAATTCAATTCCAATGAGTCAACATTCAAGACAAGTAGAATTCAATCAAGCTTACTCATCATGATAAAATCAACTTGAGAAGATGAATTTTTTGATAGGGAAGGATTCAACCATGGTGCTCACAGAGCAAGAATCACAAGAAATATGCCAGGTTTTAAGAGGGATCAACAAGCATGGAAAAAGTGTTCTCATTACTAACATGGACCCTTTCCTCACCAAAGAAACTATTTCTCTCAAGCACACTGGTGTATAAGGATGTGTGTTTCTCACTCTAGCATCACAAGGTCCCACAATTCAACTTTGCCTTTCATTTCTACCACAATGAATACATTCACCTGCAAGTTTGCATCACAAGGACTTTCAAGGCTTGTATTTTGGTTGGGCTAAGAAAGAGTTTTGGTTTTTCTAGATACAAAGCACCTTTAGCTAAGAGAGCATTCAAATCAGCACAAGTCAACATAATCCTCTCTTAAACTTCAAGCAATTGCAGCTAATTCTCAATTCTCTTTCCTACTTTTCATCTATTGATTCTTTTTCTTGATCTTGTTCCTTTTTCTTCTCTTTTCTTTGCATTTTTCTTTTCACTCTTCTTGTCATTTTTTTTTGTAACCTCAACCACCTCAAACTTAAACCATTTTCCTATACCAAAATGAATGCTCTACTCAACTCAAGGTAAGGAGGTCAAAATTTTCAATATTGGTCTTAAGGTTCAAGGATGGGATCAATGTTTCTTTCTAGATTCACAAGATTACAACAGTTCTTGGGTTCAAAACTTAGACAAGATAGAAGAACAAGATGACCTTGATCATATGTAACATGCAAATGACGCACTGAGGTAGAGGGTGCAATCGAAGATTACTATCACCGTGTGGTGGTGGATGACAAGGGAAACTTTCAGAAGTGGATTTACCTTAAAGAGAATGGAAGTGAGTGGAGATCCGTGTGGAAGGCAGTAACAAAGCCTTGCACTGTGACTGCCCTGTGTAGGGTGTATGACTTTTGCAAGAGAACTGATTATGACAACCATACATACACCTGTGGATGCTTACCTGCTTATACTCTTCTGGATCCAACAACACCTTCCAAAGGGGTGCTATCTCAGTGAGGTTAAGGACTTGTGTGCTGCAAATTCTTTTGGGTCTAACTTTATTGTGGAAGTGAAAGAGATTCAACATGCTGATATACCAAACCATGGCTATGTTTTCTTTTTTTTTTTATCTACGAGTCTTAAGTGGCGTGAATCAGGAAACAAGCAAGAAAGAATTGTTGGATGATTGTCTCTACATAGTTGCTATTTCACTTGGCAATAATTGCTATAACAAAAAATGGCCAATTGTAAGAGGACAAAATTCGATGCTGCCATGAACAACATATCTCTCCCTTCGGTGGCAATTCTTCAACAGCATTTCTCAAGGAAAGATAATGGGGTGTTTACACCGCGGACTTCCCAGTTGTGCCTCCAGTATGTGCAGGTGTAAGAGCGTGAAGGTGTAAGGGTGTAAGGAGATTTAAGATTTTAAGAAAGGTAAATAAAATTAAATTAACATAAAGTATTTTTAGAATAAAAAAATAATAAAGAATTGTGAGAAATACTTGGAGTGGTGAAAAAAACAACTTTTTTTAGTAAGTTAAATAATGAATTTGTCTAAATTCTATCGAACCCAACTCAGAAACACTCGTAATAAAAGAAATCACTTTTTTATTTTACATAAATCAACACAATAATCTGACTAAAAAAATTAGTTGATGAATCAATAAGTATTACGTATAAAAGGTTTTCTTATTATTTATTTTTAAGAATTTGTTTATAAAAACTTATTTAAAAGCTCTCAAATAAACAGTAAAAGATGAAAGGGTATTTCCAAAGCTTTTTTTAGTCACAGAATGTTCACATTTTCAGCAAAGCTGTTAAAACAGGTCATCCTGCCTAATTCGATTCATCACAAGTCGGTCATTTAGTGAGTCAACTTAATCCGGTTCATTTATTAGTAAGTTGAAAAAAATTAAACTCGGCTCGATCCACTACGGATAGATGGATTAAACGGATTGACTCATTGGCTCACTTAGTTACAAGTTTTTTTATTCAAATTTAAATAATTTTACTTTAAAAGGATGTTAAACTCCAAAAAGAGAATTCAAAATAAAAAATTAACATATAACTCAAATATAATCCAAAAGTAAACTCAAAAAGCGAATAAATAAGTTTATAATGTTGATAATTTTTATGTCACTTGTTTATTTATAAGATTAGAGTCTTGAATAGATGAATTTATAATATTTTGCTCTCTTGAAACATCTTTTTTTTTATTTCCATCTACAATATTGAAACACAAAATAATAAATAATTAAATAAATTAGATGGGTTGGTGAGCTAGCTCACCACTAGTTCAATCCTGATGAACCGGGTTCTAAGTAAGCCGACTTGAAAATTGACCGGTATAAAAAAATTTCATTTTTTTAAACTTAATCGAGCCTGAATTCTTGGTGAACAAACCGCGAGTTCTAACCAATTATTTTAACAAAACTAATTTTCAGCCACTAGGATCTCAAGAATCATCTACAAGAGACATATAATATTATAATATTGTTCTTTGTTTGATACACAATATATGTTTGCACTACTATTACAAAATATTCACCTTATCATCACTTTGTGTATAAAAATCACATTGTTTTGAAAGTTCATAAGTGAAAAAAAAAAAAAAAACTACACGTTTATAAAATCTATAAGTAAATAAGATATTTCACAGCTTCATACTAGATTTGTCCCTTATGAGGTGGAGAGATCGAGGAAGTGGTATAGCCTGTGTAAAACAAAAATAAGAAGTCCTTTCCTTTAAAAGTTAAAATTAAAAAAAAAAAAGATAATTTATCAAAAAAAATAATGTAATAGAAAAGTTAAAGAATTAAAATTAGTACCTTCAACTTTTCATTGTGTTATTCTGAGAATATTCTTCGTCATCTTCTCGTAGTTGTCTTCTTCTTCATCTTATTCTGCATCTTCTTCTTGAAGATTGTAAACATATTTGATGTGTGATATTTTGTACCAATCCTGTCCAACACCTGGCTTGAATCTTTTCCATAATTCAAGACAACCACTCATCTCTAATCTTTCAAGATTTGTCAGTTGATGCATGTTGTCAGGCAGTGACAACAGATTTGGACATTTGCAAATACAAAGAATTTTTAGATAAATTAGAGTCGTTAGCCAATCGGGAAGCTCCTTAAGATTGATGCAACCCGTAATACATAAGCTTTGTAAAGAGTTTGTAGATCCTTGAATCCACTGAGGCAACGTGACCAGTTGCGGCAAGTCTAGAAGAACAACACACTTTAACCTTGAATCGGGGATTTCACTTCCAACACCCATTGACAATTCCAACTTGTCGCAGTTAGTGATAACCAAAACATTTATATTTCTAATGGCGTGAAACGACACCGATTTTAGACTTCCACATCCATATAAGCCTAATTTTTTCAGAGTGGGTAGTTGTATACCATTGAACAATGACTCCAAATTATGAGAATTACTAATACCTAAATCTTCTAAAGAAGTCAAACCTGCAATGTCTTTCTCTGGAAAATCAACTTGTTTGGTGGTTATAAGAAGGTTCCGAAGGCTGATTAGATTTCTCATTCCTTTGGGTAGTTTTTGTAGCTCTACACATCCAATGAGATTTAAAGTTTGCAAATTTTGAAGTTCGCAGACTGAATCAGGGAGTCTCTTGAGTTTTTTACTAAACTGGAGATTAAGATATCTTAAATGTTTCAACTCTCCAATAGAGTAAGGCAAAATCTCGATTTCAGATGAATATAAATGTAAAATCCTCAAGTATTTGCATCTTAACACAAATTTAATCAAGAAAGCTTCATTGTTCATTCCCGGGGGAAGGTACACACTTCTTAAACCAGTGTGAGGAAAAACTTGACCATGCAAATTATTTTCCAGAAAGACTAAATGTTGGGCATTCGTAGAAAATTTTTGATTGCGGAGATTTATTCTTTCAAACTCACCTTTTGCAATATGAACTGCAAGATCATACACCAAATCATGTAACGTAAATGTGGAATCACCCCCTAAGTCAAAATAATCTGAAAGAAAAGATCTTGACCATAACTCATACAGAAGATGATTGGCAACATCCACCATTGATTCACTTTCCTTTGGGGGCGGAAGAAAACCAAGTGCTTCCCACCTCATAGAAATTTGAGAACAACCAATAACAGTATCCTCTGGGAAAAGGGAGAAAGAAGCAAAACAAGGTTTTAAATATGAAGGGAGTTGATCATAACTTAGTTTGAGAGCAGGCAAAATGCCTTCTTCATTTTGTTTTAAATTCCAAATCTCATTGTCTCTTATAGACTCCCACTCTTTCTTATCAAACCTTGAGAACAATGAACTCCCAACTGTTTTCACTGCTAAAGGTAACCCACCACATTTTTCCACGATTTCTTTTCCAATCTCCAATAGTTCTGGATGTTTGTTTTCTTCTCCATCATCAAAAGCATATTTCATAAAAAGAGAGAGAGAGAATCCTTTTCAGAGAGACATCCAAGAAGGTACAAATTTGATGATTTAGTGTGCATTATGGCAGCTACTGTATGGCTACGAGTGGTCACTAGGACTTTACTCCCTTCAACACCCACATCTATTATTTCCTTCAACTCATGCCATCGTGCAGGATCTTCATTCCACACGTCATCCAATACAAGCAAGAACTTCTTACCTTCAAGTCTATTTCTTAGAAGGTTTTGAAGTTGCTCTGTCTCAAAATTATTAAAGTTTTCACGAGTTGGGTTTGGAACAGAATTGAGGATTTTAATGAGCACATTCCTAAGTTCAAAATCATTAGAGATACACACCCACATCTTCAACTGAAAACATTCATCAATGTTTATGGCATTGAAGACCAACTTAGCAAGTGTGGTTTTTCCCAAGCCTCCCATTCCCGCAATGGAAATAACAGAAAGACTTTGATAATCACCATCTTGCACCAAAAGATTAACTATTTCACTCTTATCATGTTCCCTTCCTGTAACATTGGAAGGGATTACATGAGAATGAGTCATTTCCCTCACGTGCACAACACGTGTATCATGGTCAATGATTTGAAGGCCAAACATGTTCCTATCAGCTGCAAGTTTGGCTAATCTGGTGTTGATCTGAGTCAGCCATTCACTCAGGGCACTGCTCTGTGGATTCTTTTTCTCAGCATCTAACAGAACACCTTGGATGAGTGCCATAATTGCTTTCATGTGCTGTAGCTCGCTATGTACACCAAGCGCCAAAGAAGCTTCTTGAACGGCAGCAGTGGCTAGCTTCCCTATGAGCGATTCTGCGAAGCTGAAAAGAAGTGATTCGGCCATGAGTTTAGGAAGAGAAGAACGCAATTGCAAATTTGTTGTGAGTAGAATAGTTGGTTGATGAATCATTTCACGGCATTACAGTTTTTATAAAAGTCAGCTGCAAAACTTCATTTGTTTTAGTAAAATACGTGTAATAATTGAAGTCTAGTCAATGGAATAATTTATATATATACGATGAGCTGGATTATGGATGTTTGGCATATTGTATTGGCACACAGAGTCAAAGACATATAAAAGAGTGCAATTTGACATATAAATTCATTTGCAGTAGCTGGACCTGGATTTCCACCATGGCGAGAATCGCGCGTTCATTGCTTCCCCTAATTTTTTCATTATTTAATATTAGAGTATAAATCACTTTTCATTAATACTAAAATAGCTAATTATGTAAACATATCATTATGTAAATTTATATAAACATATCATTATGTAAATTTATAGTTAATTATAATGAAAGCCACGATTTCATTTGTTTTTTAAAATAACTAAGAAATTATTACATTAAATTGGCTTAATTAAGTTTTATGTCTATTTTTGAATTTGAGTTTTTATTTTTGTTTATCTATTAAGTGTTTAAATTTTTTATGTTTATATATTTTTCAATTGAATCTCTATTCTTTTCTGTTAATTAGATATTATCTTGTTCCATAATTTTTTTTATTATCTCTATATATGTTAAGAATTGTGTTAAAATAAAAATTAAAGTGCAATTAATGTAGAATATGAATAACTTTTTAATGTATTAGATAAGAAAGTCGTCATACTTTCTTATTGCTTTTATCACCAATAACGAGCAAGAAATTGTTTTCATCTATTATTAATGGGATCATTTTTATTATCCTCAAACTCTTGTTAAGGTCAATTTAGCTTATTTAGTCGCGATTGTTATAAGCTAATTAGTGTCAATTTCTTTTTGTGTGGACTTTTTTAACTGGTTTTCTTGTGAAAATTTGTCATGAATGCTTGTATAAATTCGTTTAATATGATTATTTTTATCTCAGTACAATGATGGTATTTTTTTTTAAAAAAAAAATCATTCCACTGTTTTCAATAGTTTCAATTTGATTTCAATTTTTTTTAAATAAATATTGTTGTTCTTACCCTACCCAATAAACATATTAAAGAACATCCTTTTAGAGTAGTCCAAATCTATGTCTATTGAGGCATTATCTACAAATAATAACTAATCTCGACAGTTTGATATTATGATTATTAATATTATAATTATTATTTTGTTATTATTAACTACTATGTTATTATATTTGAAGTAAGTATTATTCCAATGGAAGCATAGGCCTACAATCCATGTTGATCCTATAAATATAAGTATTTTTCAAGAAATACTCCATTCATAATCACTTATATACTTGTTATATTAATAAAAATCATAAACTCTCTTACTGGCTTGAGCGTCAAAAACTCTTTTGCAGGTGGATCTCCAACCTTTGTAAGGAATTTTAATTTGACCAACAAGAGATCTCGAACCAAAATGTGATAACGATATTACAACAATAACACAAAATATGAATATCAAATGTTATGTCATTATTCAAAGTTGATTTGTTGATAAAAATAACTACACAAGGCAAGTACAAATAAGTAATAATAATATTTATACATTTTATCCTTATGTTTGATACTTATTGTTAAGACACAAATGTGATCATTTTTATTTTTTATAATTATTTAACCTTTACTTAATTGTTATTTGATATTTATAGTATTATATTTCTTTAATATATGACAATGGAGAAAAGAAAATATTAGTAATTTGGTCTTTACTATATTTGGTCATCTTCTACCTTAGAACCCTTTTATATTTTTCTTCTCCCTCCATCTTCCTTCACATCCCTCCAATTCCCACTTCTTTCATTACTTCAAAGACCACTTTCAACATATCTTATTTTCTAGCTTTGACAGCAAGACTAAACTTCAACATTTTAGCTAGAGATATCAATTTGACATCAAAAAAAAAAAAAAATACATTGAATTAAGTCGACCATGAAGATATTTGGTGTCCATGTGTCCGTTGAGTGATAGGATTTGCACTGCTGAACACCAATTTTAGATAGTGAAAATGGAGTGAAATTGAAGTTGGCCATGAAGTCAACTGACAGTTATTAATACATTAACAATTAGGTTTATTTTTTAATAAATTATTTATTTTACAATTTTACTAAACTTTGAAAAACGAAAAACCAACATAATTTTGTTTAAATGTTTCTAGCACAAAGTTTCAAGATAAGTATGAACTAATCAAAACTAAAACTAAAAATTCATAATAACTATTATAAATAAAAATTTAAGGTATGGTGGTACAAATATACATAACAATATTTTTAATACTCTTTTACTTAAATCCTATTTGATTTAAACATGGAAGTGTCTTTTACATGGTTTTTGGAAAAACGAACGATCTTAGAAATTGACTAGAGAAAAGATTAGGAGACCTATCTATAAAAATAGATATTGATATCAATTTTTGGTTTATTAGTTTTTTCCCTTGACTCATACAAAATAGAGAAGTAAAAGAATTTTACTCCATTTTTGAACCTGAAGATCCTACTTGTGATGATTATAAAGGATCAACATTGTAATTATGAACCACACATTGGAACGAGTCTTCTCCTACACTTCTTAATACAATAGCTTAATACACTTCTTATATTTTGAAATTAAAAATATAAAAAATATCAAATGGGTAATAATAAACTGGTTATCGCTCTGTGAACATATGGACACCCAACATTATTTTAGTAAAAACATGTGTAATCATTGTAGTATAGTCAATAGAATGCAATTACATATATACTAATATTTGACATAGATTGTATACGATGAAGGTGTTTTGTTGCATTACATTCAAACACATAATAAAGAATAATTTGACGTATTAAATAATTTACCTATTAGCTGAACCTGGATTTCCCTTATCGCAAGAATCCGGCACTCATTCGTTACACTAATCATGTTTAATTGTTTTAATCCAATTTCTGTGTGAATGTTAGTTTTTATAGTAATAAATATTAATATAATTAATTAACTAATTAAAAATAAAAAATATTTTAAAATATTATGAACTTAATTATCTTAAATATTAATGTAAAACATGATTTTCCAATTTAATAAATTAAAATATTCTTACTTTAAATTTATAACTCACTTTATGAATTTATTTTTCTCTATTATTTAAAATAGATAAGTAAGACATTGAATCACTACAAAGAAAATTTTTAATTATCAACAAACAAAATTCGTAAGAATAGCAGAAGTTGATTGGTACTATTACATTACCATAAACAAAAAATTCATTGATAAAATGATAGTGAATAAATTTTATCAATAGAACAATACATTTATTAGAAATTACCGATGATTAAGTATAATAACTGAGAGACAATTGTCTTCCTTCTTCTTCTTATTCTCTCTTACAATAAAAAAGTTCATTGATAGTAAAAATAGTAAATTATCGACAAAATTTAACGACAAATACCTTATAATTTATCTGTGGATAAAATTCACAACAGATAGTTGATATCTGTAAGTATTTCTTACTTAGCATATAGTAAATATTTTAATACTCACTTACAAAATAAGTCGAGTATGTATATTGTACTACAAGTACCAGTAAATACCGGTTACTTGTGAAAAGTAAAAATGAAAATTCAATTTGTATTTTATTAAATTCAATTTAACTAAAACTAAAATTAATTTATATTTTATCAAGTTACACGTAATTAAAATTAAATTTTAATTTATATTTACTTTACATTTTAGTTTATATATTTCTTTTGTAATTTTATTTAAATTTTATTTTCAAAATTTATAAAATATATGCAGGTTTTGTGGGTTTTAAAATATCCACATATATTTTTTAAATAAGTATCCACGCAGGTAACGATGAATTATTTTTTTTTTTTCTAATCAGATAACTAATAAATATTATTTGTGTCTGTCCAGATCCGTTATTATCTTATATTATTAATAAGTAATATCTTTTTAGTTTGCTTCTTTATTTTTAGTTCTGTTGAATTCATGTTAGAATATTTTTTAGTTCAGATTCTTTGATTTTTGTTTTCCTGTGAATATAGATTAGATACATTAGCTTGCATTTTATATTTTTATTTTTTCTTTAAACAGATTTTAGTCTAGTTTTTCTTTTCCTTTTTAGTTTCATTTTTTTTCATTTATTTTTCCCCACCTAGTCTTTTAGTAAATAGGAAATAAAAGCAAGAATTAACCAAACACTTTAAACTTAATTGTACCGAGTCCAAGGCTTGATACCTAGGTTGTCCCTATACTACATTAGTGGGGAAACTTAGTTTGTTGACTTTGATGCGACTAAAAGCGAGTTTAACAGATCCCCAAGTTACTGATTTTGCTTTTAATAGGTCCCTTCCGTTCATCGAGAGCTTTAGAAATACGGACACCAAATTGAGACAACTCTACATAAATAGGGATATCGGAAATGATTAAACCATTTTTTAATTATTTAATATTAGAGTATAAATCACTTTTCATTAATACTAAAAAAATAAACATATCATTATGTAAATTTATAATTAATTATAATGAAAGCCACGATTTCATTTATGTTTAAAAATAGATAAGAAATTATTACATTAATTTTGCTTAATTAAATTTTAGGTTTAAACCTATCCCTAAGTTATGAGCGGATGTTCAGTTTAGTCCCCACTTTTAAAAATGTAAACCTTTGGTTCTTAAGTTATAAAAACTGTATTAAATGAGTCATTTTTTTATGTTCATGGTCAAAGTACAAAGAACAATCTAAAGTGCTATTATTATTAAGAAACAAATCAGAGCAATCTAAAGATGTAGTAGTTGTTAAGAAACAACAAAAAACAGTATTTCAAGACAAAAAAGGACTCATTTGATACATTTTTTATAACTTAGGGACTAAAGATTTACATTTTTAAAAACAGGGACTAAACTGAACATCTGCTTATAACTTAGGGACCAAAAAGAGGTTTAAACCAAAATTTTATGTCTATTTTGAATTTACGTATTTATTTTTGTTTATTTATTAAGTGTTTAAAATTTTTGGGTGTATATCTTTAATTGAATCTCTATTCTTTAGATGTTATCTTATCTCTTGAAAAAGATATAGAGTATGGAAAAAGATAACATCTAATTAACATCAAGACAATTCTGATGAAACCCCCGGTCATGAAAGTGACAGCGTCCACAACCCCCTATTTATAGAAGAACTTTTGAAAGCTGTCGACGAATAATCACAGTTACATCTCACCACGACTAACGGCCTAGATGTTGAGATGCCTCAACTGCCCGAGGATAGATAGCAGGTTAACATGTGGCACGAATTTTTCTCGTCTAAACGGATGCGGAGACGTTTCAACTGCCCGAGGATAGACAACAGGCGAACACGAGAGCCCAGACGATGGTCACTTGAAACCCTACATCAGCTTCGTTGCTTAGGGCTTGGGAAACCTGTGTACCAGATGGACTTGATAGCTGTTTACCAAATCGGCCAGACCACTATAGGACAACCACGGTTTGTACGTATCACTTTAGCATAAAGACCATGCTAATTTTTTCTGCATCACCCCAAACGCAGGAGGGCCGGACGACCGCAAAACCACCCCCACAAATATACCTACCAGACGGTCTTAAAGGGACGGTCGTTCAAAACTGGTAACCATATTTAGGTAAGGTTTAAGGTAATTAGTGCCATTGGGCCAAGATTGGGCCGTGATTAAGGTTTCACTAATCCTAAACATGACAAAAACTATAAATACAGGTCAAAGGTAAGAGGTAGGTGATTCACATTTACTGCGCATTTATTACTGTTTCGAATTTACTGTGTGAACTGTACACTGACTTGAACGTCGGAGAACCTTTGGCAGGTACCCGACCGTCCGACTCGAAGAAGAGAGAGACCAGAAGTCGAGACCGAACGGTGTTAAAGGACAAATTGTGAAGGTATTAGAACCGAAACACATAATTCTTCTTCTTTGTTTGATCTATGATATTACAAAATATCGACTTTATCAACACTACTTTTTCAAACTTATCTTTTGCAATATAAATTACAAGATCATACACCAAATCATATAACATCAATCATTGATTCATTTTCCTTTGGTAGTGGAAATCAAGTGCTCCCCATAGGGTAGAAATATGACGACAAGGAGAAAGAAGAAAAATATGATTATAAATATAAAGTCAGCTTATCATAACTCATTTTGAGAACATGCAAAAAGCCATTTTCATTTTACTTTATTTTGAACACCAAATCTCATTGTCTCTTATAGACTCCCATTCTTTCTTATCAACCCTCGAAAACAACGAACTTCCTACCGTTTTTAGTGCCAATGGTAACCTTGCACATTTTTCTACGATTTCTTTCCCAATCTCCAATAGTTCCGGATGGTTTTTCTCCTCTCCATCTTCAAAAGCATATTTCACAAATAGAGAAAGAGAATTCTCTTCAGAGAGACATTCAAGAAGGTATGAATTTGAGGATTTAGTGCACATCATGGCAGCTACTGCATGGCTTCGAGTAGTCACTAGGATTTTACTCCCTTGAACACCCACGTCTATTATTTCCTTCAACTCATCCCATTTTTCATATTCCTCGTTCCACACGTCATCCAACACAATCAAGAACTTCTTACCTTTAAGTGTATTTCTCAAATGATTTTGAAGTTGCTCTATCTCAAAGTCATTGAAGTTTTCTCTGGTTGGGTTTGGAATAGAATTAAGAATTTTGACAAGCACATTTTTAAGTTCAAAATCATCAGAGACACAAACCCACACCTTCAACAGAAAAAATGCATTAATGTTGGAGTCATTGAAAATCAACTTAGCAAGCGTGGTTTTTCCCAAACCTTCTATTCCCACAATGGGAATAACAGAAAGGCTTTCGCGATCACCATCTTCCACCAAAAGGTTTACTATCTCATTCTTATCATGTTCCCTTCCTATAACATTGGAAGGGTTTACATAAGAATGAGTCATTTCCCTCACGTGCACAACACATGTATCATGGTCAATGATTTGAAGGGCAAACATGTTTCTATCAGCTGCAAATTTGGCTAACCTGGTGTTGATGTCTTGAATGCGATGCGTCATTCTAAGACGATAAACAACAGGATTACTTGATGAGAAGAAACGTCGTACCTTACTTGAGAAGCTACCAGAGGTGTTGACAACATTCTTCTGCAACGATTCGCGCTCAAAATCATCAATTATGTCCTCTGCATCACAAAACACACAATTGACCTGTCTTAGCCATTCGATCAATGCACTGCTATGCGGAGTCTTTTGTTGAGCATCTAAGAGCACACTTCTGATAAGTGTCATAGTTTCTTTCATCTGTTGTAGCTCACTATGCACACCAAGAGCCAGGGAAGCTTCTTCAATGGCAGCATTGGCAAGCCTCCCTAAGATCGATTCTCCGTAGCTAAAAAGAAGTGATTCGGCCATGGGAGAGAAGAATGCAATTGGAACGTTGGTAACTAGAATAGTTGGTTGATGAATCATTCATTTCAAGTCATTATGGTATTTATAAAAGTCTCCTGCGAAACTTCTTTTATTTTAGTAAAATACATATAATGATTGTAGTCTGGTTAATGGAAGGCGTTATATATATAATAATGTTTGACCAAGATTGTATGAAGAAACTACCCTAAAATAGGTAAGATGCTGAAAAGTTACGTGATAAAAATATATTGTAGGATAATTAATTATCATTTAGTATATATATATATATATGTGTGTGTGTATATATATATATATATATATATATATATATATATATATATATATATATATATATATGTATATACGTATGTACGTAGTATGAATGTGCTCTGTTTAATGGGCTGGATTATGGATGTTTGGTATATTGTATATATTGGCACACAGAGTCAAAGACATATTAAAGTGCAATTTGACATATAAACTCATTTTCAGTAGCTGGACCTGGATTTCCCAAATGGCGAGAATCGGGCATTCGTTGCTTCCACTAAATTTTTTCAATTCTTTAATATTAGAGGAAAAATCAATTTTGAATCAATACTAAAATTAAATATATTATTATGTAACTTTATAATTAATTATGAAATATGAAAAAACACAACTTTTTTTTTTTATGAATAGGTATTATGATACAAAGATAAAAGAATTGTTATATTTAATTAATTGGCTTAATTAAGTTTCAAGTTTATTATAAATTTAGATATTTTTAATTGAATTTATATTTTTTTATATTGAATATTAAAATGTTTTTCATAATTCAATTGAATTTCTATTTTTTTTTTAGTTTACAGAGTACTCAATTTTTATATTTTCAATTAAATATCTCTTGTTTAATATTTTCCAATCAAACGAGAGACGTGACATGACAATGTATTATCTTGTTATCATTAATGAGATCATCTTTGTTATCAACAAATTTTTGTTAGGGTCAATTTAGTTTACCTAGTCGCGATTGTTAGTATAGCTGCACTTTAGAAGTTTTCACATTCATATCTTATGTATTGTCATGTTTGGAAAAGCAAGATCTACACTAATAACTATATAGTGTCATTTTTTCTTTATGGACTTTTTAATTGGTTTTCTTGTGAAAATTTGTCATAAATGCTTATATGAATTCATTTAATATGATTCTTTTTATCTAAGTATAATTATGATTTTTTTTTTTAAATTCATTTTACTATTTTGAATGTTTTCAATTTGGTTCATTTTTTTTAAATGAATAATATTGTTTTTAACTGAACTAATAGAAATATTAAAAAACATAATTCAATAAAGTTTATTAAGTTTTTTCCATATTTTGGAATAATCCAAATTTATATTTATTCAAACACTATCCATATATCATAACTAATATTGATAATTTGATATTATCGTTATTATTTTATTATTGTTAACTATTAAGTTATTATATTTAAAGTAAATATTAGTTGTTCTCAAATATAAAACTAAAATTCATGTTAATTTTATAAATATAATTAATATTTTTTAAAAAATACTCACTTCATAATTATTTATATTCTTATTATAATAAAAAATCCTAAAATTTGTTTCAAAAGCTTTCAAGTTACTTTGGATTTCGGTAAGCTAAATATCAAATGTTATGTCGTATAAATAATCCCTAATTTTTTAAGTTAGGTACATATAGATAGAAATAAATAATATTCGTATCAACTTCGTATTTTTTAAGAAATACTCATTTCATAATTATTTATATACTTATTATAATCATAAAAATCCTAAAGTTTATTTCAAGAGCTTTTAAGTCACTTTTTGAATCTTGGTAAGATTAATTGTTATTCTAACAAAATGTGGTAACGACGTTAAAATAATAACACGTGAGATAAATATCAAATGTTAAAGTTGATTTGTTGATGAAAGTAATTAGACAGAACAAGTACAAATAATTCCTAATTTTTTAAGTTAGGTACATATAGATAAAAATAAATATTATTCGTTTCAATCTCGAATTAGTTCATGTTTTAAATTACTAAGTAATCTATAACATATTTATACATTTTGTTCTTAGGTTTGATATTTATTTTCAAGATATTTTTACTCTTATTTGACCTTTATACAAATTTTATTTGATATTTATACTATTATATTTTTTAATATGACATAGGAGAAAAAAAAATTAGTTAATTGATTATCATGATGTGAGAATCAATTCTCATATACTTGTGTTATAAACAAATTGGATTATACAGTTCTTTGTGTCTTAAATTAGTTTAGATAAAGGGTTATATGACTTGATTTATTAGTTTACTTGAAATCTTGAATTAACTTTTGTAAAATTATTTTATTCTTTTTAATTATGTCGATATTTGAAAATTAAAACTTTAACAAAAGAAAATATTCAGCGTATTGAATCAATTGATGATCCAACTCATTTAAGAATAGGGTAAGTTAGATTGAGTTTAATATGAAAAAAAAGAAGTAGAAACTCAACAGATCCCAACTCAAAAAGTGTAAGTTAAATAATGGATTAATTTGCTCAAATTCTATCAACCCCAACCCACAAACACTCATAACAAAAGAATTCACTATTTTTTTATTTTTTTACATAAATTTAACACAATAATCTGACTAAAAAAGTTAGTTTTGAATTGATAAGTATTAGATATAAAAGAGTTCTCTTATTATTCTTTTCAAAATCGGTTTATAAAAACTTATTTAAAAGCTCTCAAAAGAACGGTACAAAATTAAAGGATATTTCCAAAGCTTTTTTGAACTCCCAAATGTTCACATTTTCAGCAACTAGGATCTCAAGAAACATCTAAAAGAAACATATAATATTGTTCTTTATTTGATACACAATTTATGTTTGCACTACTATTACAAAATATTCACCTTATATCAACACTTTGTGTATCACAAAAACATTGTTTTGAAAGTTCATAAGTGAAAAAAAAAAATTGTACACGTTTATAAAATTAACAAGTAAATAAGATATTTCACAACTTCATGCTAGATTTGTCCCTTACGAGGTGGAGAGACCGAGAAAGTGGTATAGCCTGTGTAAAAGGGGAAAAAAATCCTTTCTTTTAAAATTAAAAACAAAATAAAAAGATAACTTGTCAAAAACAATAGTCTAATAGAAAAGCAAAAAATTAAAATTAGTACCCTCAACTTTTGATTGTGTTATTATGAGAATATTCTTCTTCATCGTCTTCTTTTCCATCTTTTGCTGAGTCTTCATCTTCTTCATCTTCTTCTTCATCTTCTTCTTCTTCGTCTTCTTCATCTTCTTCTTCTTCTTCATTATTGTAAACATCTTTGATGAATGATATCTTATCCCAATCCGATCCAACTTCTGGCTTAAATTTTTTCCATAATTCAGGACAACCAGTCATTTCTAACTCTTCAAGATTGGTGAGGCGATGCATGTTATGAGGGAGTGACACCAGATTTGGACAATAGCGAATGATAAGGACTTTGAGACAAATTAGAGTTGGTAGCCACTCAGGAAGCTCATCCAAATTGATGCAACCTATAATCGATAAGGTAATTAAAGTGTTCACTGATCCTTGAAGCCACTGAGGCAATGTGATCAGTTGTGGCAAGAATTCAAGAGAAAGAAACTTTAACCTTGAATCGAGGATTTGGTTGCTAAAGCCCATTGATAATTCTAAATTGCCACAATAGAAGATAATCAAAACCTCTAAATTTCTAATGGCATCAAACGACACCGACCTTAGACTTCCACATTCAGACAAACACAATACTTTAAGAGTGGAAAATTGTATTCCTTTGAACAACGACTCCAAATTATCACATCGATAAAAATATAATTTTTCTAATGAAGTCAAACTTGCAACCTCTTTCTCTGGAAAATCAGGTTGTCTGGTGGTTATAATAAGGTGGCGAAGGCTAATTAGATTTCTTATTCCTTTAGGTAATTTTTGTAGCTTTATGCAACCATTAAGAGCCAAAGTTTGCAAATTCTGAAGCTTGCAGATTGAATCAGGGAGTCCCTCTAGTTTTTCATTCCAGTCAAGACTAAGATATCTTAAATGTTTCAGCTTTCCAATGCAGTAAGGCAAACTCTTGTATTCCGAGTAACTTAAATCTAAAACCCTGAGGTATTTGCATCTTGAAAATACTGTATTCAAGAAAACTTCATTGTTGGCTTCGTAAGGGAAATACATAGTTCTCAAACTTGTGGGAGGAACAACATGAGCTGGCAAATTAGTTGCCATAAATGCTAAATGTTGGATATTCTCAGAGATTTTTGTATTGCGCAAATCTATTCTTTCAAACTCGCCTTTTGAAATATAAATTGCAAGATCATGCACCAAATCATGTAAGTTAAACCAAGAATAGCTCCCTATGTCAACATAATTTGAAAGAAAAGATCTTGACCATAGCTCATGCAAAAGTTGACTGACAACATCAGTCACCGATTCATTCTCCTTTGGTGGTGGAAGAAAACCAAGTGCTTCCCATAGGGCAGAAATGTGAGAAATCATAATATCAGTATCCTGTTGGTAAAAGGAGAAAGAAGCAAGACATGGTTTTAGGTATGAAGGCAGTTGATCGTAGCTTAGTTTGAGAGCAGGCAAAATTTCATTTTCAATTTGTTTTAAATTCCAAATCTCATTGTCTCTTATAGACTCCCACTCTTTCTTATCAAACCTTGAGAATAATGAACTCCCAATCGTTTTCACTGCTAAAGGTAACCCACCACATTTTTCCACTATTTCTTTTCCAATCTCCAATAGTTCTGGATGTTTTTTCTCACCCCCCTTTTCAAAAGCACATTTCACAAAAAGAGAAAAAGAATCTTCTTCAGAGAGGCATTCTAGAAAGTACAAATCAGAGGGTTTAGTGTGCATCATGACAGCTACTGCATGGCTACGAGTAGTCATTAGGATTTTACTCCCTTCAACACCCACATCTATTATTTCCTTCAACACATCCCATTTTGCACGATCTTCGTTCCACACGTCATCCAACACGAGCAAGAACTTCTGTCCTTGAAGTGTATTTCTCAAACGAATTTGAAGTTGCTCTATGTCAAAGTTATTGAAGTTTTCCCTAGTTGGGTTTGGAAAAGTGTTGAGAATTTTAATAAGAACATTCCTAAGCTCAAAATCATTAGAGACGCATACCCACATCTTCAACGAAAAACATGTATCAATATTGGTGTCATTGAAGACTAACTTAGCAAGTGTGGTTTTTCCCAACCCTCCCATTCCCACAATGGGAATAATAGAAAGGCTTTCATGATCACCATGTTGCACCAAAAGCCTTACTATTTCATTCTTATCATCTTCCCTTCCTGTAACATTGGAAGGATTCACATAAGAATGAGTCATATCCCTCACATGCACAACACGTGTATCATGGTCAATGACTTGAAGGCCAAACATGCTTCTTTGAGTTTCAAGTTTGGCCAACCTGGTGTTGATGTCTTGAATGTAATGCGCCATTCTAAGACGATAAACAACAGGATTACTTGTCGAGAAGAAACGACATACCTTCCTTGAGAAGCTACCATAGGTGTTGACAACATGTTTCCGTAACGTTTCGCACTCGAAATCATCGACTATGTCTTCAGCATCAGAAAACACGCGCTTGACTTGTCTCAGCCATTGGCTCAACCCACTGCTCTGCGTAGTCTTCTTCTCAGCATCTAAGAGAACACCTTTGATGATTGCCATATTCTCTTTCATCTGTTGTAGCTCGCTATGCACACCAAGCGCCAAAGAAGCTTCTTGAACGGCAGCAGTAGCAAGCTTCCCTAACACTGATTCCGCGAAGCTGAAAAGAAGTGACTCGGCCATCAGTTTACGGAGAAAAGGAATCCAGTTGGAACTTTGGTAATTAGAATAGTGGCTTGATCGATCATTTCACGTCATTATATTTTGTTATGGTATTTATAAAAGTATGCTTAAAAACTTTATTTGTTTTAGTAAAATACGTGCAATGATTGTAGTTTGGTCAATGGAATACGACTAATATTTTATGAAAAAACTAGCACAAAATAGTTAAGAAGCTAGAATGTTACGCGATAAAAATGTATTTTTTGGTAGTTAATTATGATTTAGTGTTTCATTAATTTTAAATTTTTACAATTTTTCTTTACAGATTGATTAATTTATTATGTTTTATCTATATTAATTATGTGTCATATACTCTCTTGATCTGCAACTTTTAAATATATATGGTGTAGTATGAATGTCCTCTATATATGATGAGCTGGATTATGGATGTTTGGTATATTGTATTCGAACGCATAGTCAAAGACATATAAAAGAATGCAATTTGACATATAAACTCATTTTGTAGTAGCTGGACCTGGATTTCCAACATGGCGAGCATCGCACGTTCCTTGCTTCCACTAAATATTTTTAATTCTTTAATATTAGAGTATAAATCACTATTCATTAATACTAAAAAAAAACATATTATTATGTAAAATAGAGCAGACATTATTACATTAAATTGCTTTAATTATGTTTTATGTACCTTTTAAATTTGAGCTTTTACTAATTTTGTATTTTCTAATTAAGTAAATGTTAATGATCATAATTTTATTTAATTATAGATGATTATAATAAGATGTTTGTGTTAGTGTAATTTCGGGTAGAGAGAACAAAGTTGGTGCAAAAATATAATAATTTTATCGTTCTAAGAAGGTTAATGTCACATGATGCATTAGTGCAGAAAGGGCGTTAGTTATTTTGGGTTTTTAACGTTATCATTCGAACTGGCGTCTTTACGGGTGACGTTAATGGGACGTCGGATTTCTGCAGGTGTGACGTCGCTATAGAAGTTGGTTCAGTGCAAAGCTCGATGTCTATAAAGACATCAGTCATTGCACTAACCGACGTCTAAGGGCACTATAGACGTCGGTTCAGTGACACGTGCGACATCTATGAAACCGTCAGACATTGCATTAACCGACGTCTATGGGCACTATAGACATCGATCAGTACATTAACCGACATCTATGAAGTGTTCGTTGTGTTTTGGTGGAGTTTTTCTCGTGTCTTTGGGTAGTGTAGTAGCACCTCCTTCCTTTGTTAGTTTCTTCGTAAGAAAAAATTGCCTCTTTTGGATCTATCATGGCATTTCAACCCAAATACGACCCAGGTTCGTCTTTGGGTTGAAATGTCATCAGAGTTCTAAAAAACGTAAGTTTTACTTACGAGGAAACTAGCAAAGGGAGAAGGTGCACTACGCTACCCAAAGACACAAGAAAAACGACACCAATACACAACGAAAACTCATTTTAATCGGTTCAAATGAAAGATAATACATCAAAGATTATTTTAATCGGAGTAAAAACAACTTTAAATGGTTCACGGGAGATCAAACGCACCTGGGAAATGTAGTGCAGCGGAGAGAAAAGGCGAAGGTAGACAATCAAACTGTTGGTTCGCAAACTGCTGGTTCGCACCGATTATTTAACAAGAAATTAGACGTCAGTTGCCCACAAATTCGACGTTTATAATCGCATATACGTCAGGCGCCTCACTAATATGACGTTGGTTAGTAAGGCAATTGACGTCTATAATTGTATATAGACGTCAGTGTGGTGGTATCCGATGTCTATAAGGCGAAAAAGAGTGATTATTCACCTACCTGACAGACATATAGGCGTCAATTAGAAGGCTCCCCGATATCTATAGTATTTTAGACGTCGGGGCTCTCCCAACTAACGTCTATATGTCTGACAGGTAAGTGAATAACCATTAATTTCCGCCATATAGACGTCGGTGCCCCTCCGAACTGACGTCTATATGTCTGAAAGAAATGACTTTTTACCTACCTATCATACATATAGACGTCAGACGAAAGATCCCGGACGTCTACAATATTATAGACGTCAGGGCACCTGCTAACTGATGCCTATATGGTCAACTTATTTACAAAAATGCCACCGGTCATCAATATACGTCGGGCTTACCCTTAAGTAACGTCTAAGGTGTGATGCTAAATAGCAATTTTGCATTAGTGATGAGAATAAAAATAGGTAAGATGCTAAAAGTTACGTGATAAAAATATATTTTTGGATAATTAATTATGATTTAGCATATATATCAACAATGTAAAAACGTAAACAATCAATTTTGTTAAAAATATTTGTGTATATTTATATAAAATTAAATTTTCTTTGAATTTTGAAAAGGATTAAATTGAGACAAAATAAAAATGTAGGAACAAAATTGAAACAAAATAAAAATGTATGGACGAAATTGAGATAAATATAATAACACAATGACATGTGACAAATTTTATTTTAAATGAAAAATAAAAAATAAAAATAAAAATAATTAAAGAATATTTAAAAAATTTTAAAAAAATCGCTATATGTATCTAACTAATAGCAAGGACCTATTTGCATCAATTTTCAAAAATAAAAACTCTGAGACAAAAAAGTTGAGGAACTTATTTAACAAAGTTATAAAAAATAAGGACTTGTCTGAATGATTAAATTTTATTTATTTTATATAGGTATAAATTTTACAATTGTGAAAAATTAATGTTGAATTCAATAAAAAGAAAATATATTTTGAAAAGTTGAAATAGTTTTAGATGATAATGTAATTTTTCATGAATATAAGTTAATAAAGAATGGAAATTAGATTTTTATAATAAAAAATATTATTTATGAGAAATCAATTTTTTTACGGGATTAGCCTTTCTTGTATTATCTTCAGACTTTTCTTCTTGTTTTTTCTTTCTATTGTTGTACTCCCAAAAATGGCGTGTGGTCGCGAAACCGCTTTTCTATTCTTTGTAGATTTTACCGCTTTTTTAAGTTTATTTTCATCAACAGGCGTCTAGCTATGAAATTCGACTTTACGTTTTTATTTTGGAATGAAAATTTTAAATTATATATTTATTTATCAAAAAAATGATAGATTTAAAATTTCGATAGTAAATATACATTTAAAATCCATAAATAAATTTAAGTGATACTAAAAAATCAGTTAGAAGTAAAAAATTTAAAAGAATAAAAGTAATAAATAAGATGATTTGAATGGTAATAGGAAAGTTAAGATAATAATATATTATAAATATGGTCGTTTTTTTTAAATTAAATTTCATAAATGTATATTTATTTAGTTAAGATTATTTTTTTAACAGAAATTTAGGTATAATAAGTTGGAAAATAAAATAAAATAATAATATGATTGGAGGTGAAATTATCTGAAAAGAAATTTAACGTAAAATTAAAAATTAGCAATATGATTTTATGTAGTTCTATTTTTTTTAAATAAGTTAGTAGTAAATAAAACAAGAATGAAGAATAAGAAGATTTAAGGGAATTGATTTAAAAACATGCGATATTTGTGAACTATTATTATTTAGTAATATAATTATAGAGAAAAGGATAATAGAGAAAATGTTAGAGTGAGAGAGATGAAAGGAAAAAGACTGAGAGGAATGAGAGAAGTGAGTAAGAGATTGAGTTTTTTTAGTTTTGAGAATGAAAATGATTTAAATATCTTTGACTTTAAAACTTAGAAAACTTAGAATCATAATATATGAGGTATTTTTGTCTACTATAATGTAGTACACATTATCAAAATCTACCAACTCAATATCAGACATACATGCATTAACAAATCTCATATATATATATATATATATATATATATATATATATATATAATATTTAAAATCATATTTATATATTCTTATATTATAAAATTTTATTAAAACCTATAAAACTACGGAGTCCTTCTTTTGTATTTTTTTTCTTTCTTTGCTTTCTCTCTTGTGTATATCCATCTTTTTCTAACATTTTCTTTTCTATCTCAATTTTCACTATTAATCTCTCGTCATTTTAAATTCTATAGATATATAGAAAAAATATAATAATAGAAATATAATAATAAAAATAGAAATTATTATTGATCAAAATGAATAATAATATAAAATATTTTATTTTGGAGACAGAGACAATATCTATTTTATATATATCTATTTTATATATATATATATATATATATATATATATATATATATATAGTTATTCCTAATAGAATATTAAGTTATCTATTTACAAAAAGAATCACATATCAAGTATAATAAAAATGCAGATATAGTTAAATGGTAAAATTTCTCTTTGTTAAGAAGAAAATATGGTTTGATTCCTACTATTCGTCCTATGTATTTAATAGTTATAGTTTGAAAAGTACCGTAGAATTTACTATGTCTAATGTAAAGTTGAGGAGATGGAATTTGAACCCGTAACCTCAAGGTTATGAAATAAAATTGCATTAGACAATTTTTCTTTTGAATAAGTTCATTTTATATCTTTTTTTTAAACAATCTATTTTCCTTAAACAGTTTTGTAAGAGAAAATAATAATTTAGAAGTTGTTAATTTTCTTGAAATACCGAGTCTTGGTTTTAAGATTTAATTTAGGGTGTTGACAAATTCTTCAATTGCATGGAAGAAAACACATATGTGGTGATACATTTATCTTTTTCTAAATAGGTGAGAACTGATATATTTATATTATAAACATTATGATAAAGAATAAAATAATTGAATTTTTTTTTCAAGATGAAGACTTGTGACAAAGATGGAAAAAATGCATCTACATTAATTAAACTTGAAAAATTTCATAAGAATTCAAGAAATGAAGAAAATGAAAAACAAAATTACATATAATAAAATATCCTAAAATTGGACAATACACACCAAATCAAATTGATGTATGAAGGAGTTATCTAAAAAAGAGTTCATATCAAATACATTAAAAAATTATCTATGGTTTAATAAGATGATCATTCAAAAAGATTCTAATACACTTGATTCAACTTATTTTCTTCATGGTTATGGTTAGAGTATTTGCTAATAAACGATATTGTATATTGCTTACCTTTCTATCATTTTAGTAATAAATCAATAAGACATCTTAGTTCAAATGTTTTAATATTACATGTAATTGAATTCTAATTGGTAATGAGTTCATTGTCATCAACATGTTTTAACGTTCTTGAATGTTTTTTTATAGGTTTTAAAAGTTGGAAGAAATTTTATAACAAAAAAATTTATACTTTTATTAAATACATAGAGAATGATCATTGCTCATAACACAATATTGTAATGATAGTGTCATGACTTTTTATCAATGATAAAATTAGATTTTATGACGAGATATATGACAAGTAAAATCCACCTAATACATGGACATTATTTTGTAATAAAACTAATATATATCATAACGTAATTTAAGAAAGCAATTATAATAAGAATAATGGTGACATTTTCGAAAAAAAATTAAATACATTATAACCTATAAAAGACCATCTATCATGATAAACTGGATACGGTGGCAATATCGTAATTATGCGGAAACCATATATTATGATAGATATTTAAAAACCTATAAATATAGGACCAATACCCTTTCAGAGATCTCGCGAGGCAGAGCATTTCATTTCTTCCGATTCGTCCCGCCCAGCTTTTCTTTCTCCTTCACCGTTTCGCCCCACAACTTTTCTTTCTCTTCACCGTTTCTTCCAATTTTTTTCTCATATCCCAGAGCACAGTCTCCAAGCCCTAAGCGTCTCCAAGCCTAGTCCGCTCACACTAGTCGGAGCATCACGCCGTCTCCTGGTGGCCGCCGAAGATAGTGAGCTTCCGGTCTTCGATCTCAGCCGAGGACAGTGGAGAGACTGTGAGGGAAGAGTGCAAGTCGCTCATTGCTAGGGTTTCACAAGAGTGGGGTTTCTTCCAGGTCGTCTCTCTCAGGTACGCACATTTTCTTTGCTGTCCAGCTCTTGAATCCTTGGAAAACTGATTTTGGGTGGTTTATTGGTGTATTTTGCTGCATAAATTGGCTATAGCAAGGGTGATTTTTGAATTCTGCTGTTTCTGTGCTTTTGGAAACCTTGAGCAAGTCTAAATTGATGTTTGAAAGTTGCTAGCACTATTCATTTGGTCAAATTTTAGCCTATACGCAGATTTACCTATTAAACCCCCACTTTTTGAGTTAAAAAGGGTAGTGAACCAGTGATTTTGAGTTTTAAACAAATTTTGAGTTGTTTAAGAGTTTGAACACACTTAAAATCATCAAGCAAAGTTTGGTCACTCACATGAGCTAATGAATCACTTCCACTCGTTTTTGGGTTTAAAACCACCATTTCAGTCCACTTTTTCTGGTGCAGAAAACACTTTCCAGTCACTGTTTGAGTATTTGGTTTTCATATGTAGTTATAGGAATATTTAATTATAGGGATGGCTCAAGTTTTATACGCATCTAACATTCACATTATTTTGAAGATATTGAGTAGGAAAAAATTGTCGTCAATCATACAAGCTAGTGTTTGCTTAAATTGTATTTCTTACTAGAAGAGTTTGTGGTGAACGTCAAGGTAGAGTGGTGGCTCATCCTCTAAAAGGTTAGAATTGATGTTGGTCAATGTCCATTGTTTTGAATCATATAACATGCAGAACCGATTTTAAGAATTTTGGCTTGGTATAATGGTACGCAAAATGATATATAAACAATGATGCTATCTAATCACAGAAGTCCTGCTTCTAAGCTACTGCCACACTTCGTTGATCTACTGCATTTCTCAACCGTAAGAGTAGATTCACGCATACAAATTATTTTTTAAAACACTTTAGTTTTCATTCATTCATTATCCATTATAGTGGCTAAAACACAACCACAACACAAAAAATGAATTTTTATAATCACTCTACAAGCTCCCTTTGATCATCATATCCCTTTATCCACTTTGTCGGACCACACAAATTCCAACCCGGAAAACATGATAATGTATAGTTCTTTTTGTTATGTAGAGGTTAAATTAAATCATTCAAAATGGTTATCATGAATGATAAAAAAATGTGATCTTATGAGCTACAGAAAGGTGGATTAGTCTCATTGGAGACATTGCAGGCTGCATATCTATAAAGCGACCAAAACAGGTAATGTGATTTCAAATATGCTTAACTAGTATAAGCATTACCTTACATATCCAGAATACCCGATGAGTTAATGATTATATGACCAAAAGGAAAATGCTAATAGGATATTTGGAGTAGCCTCAGTATATATTGATGAAATTTTAGTTGTTGGTGTTAGAGATGTAAATCAAACCTTGGGTCACCTTTTCAAGTGAACCCATTTCTGGAAATTGTTTGATAGGTCAAGGCTTTTCAGTTTATGATGATTAAGTTGTTGACATTGTATCTTAAATCGAAATCTCTTTGATAAACTGTTTGGACTTCAATTCTCTCTTTATTGGATTATTAGTGGTTATGCATGTTGGAGATACGAATATGAACCATTTGATTATTCTCTTAACAACGCAAGCTTTTATATGTTTTAAGCCTTGGTTTTTATTGAAAGTTATGATAATTATATCAATTGACTGTTATTTTATTTGTATTCGACAATTCTCAATAATTTAATATTATTTATATGTAAAAGTCCTCAAAATGACAAAAGTTGACTCTGGAGTCTACATGATATCAATGCAGAACATGATCTTGCAAATTTATCTGTAAAAGTAACAATGTTTATTGTTGTTAACCTTTGCATTGTTGGTTCAGGCCTTCAACCTGAGGCCCACAGTAACAGGAAAGTCAAATGATGCAACTGGTCCCACTGCCAACGTCAAAGTTACAGTAATTTTAGAGAAGGCAAAGGCAATTCGTCGGGTATTTGTCAATACACTCTTGTTATCTATTATGTAATTGTTTCTGCACTTTGCATCTGATCAGTATACACTCTTGTTATCTATTTCAAATGGTCTTTCAACGGAAAACATGTTCTTGAACAAATGTTCTGTTTGTGCTACTAATCTTGAAAATGTCTAGGTAGCTCTAGTGATTACATTTTTCTATCATGGTATTGTTGGAAACAATGATAAATTCCATTGGAGATCATGAATGTGCATAAGATGTGTATGCTATTTCTAATATACTNTGTTTCATACTTAAAAAATGATATTACAAGAATTTGAGTCTTCAATGCATGATATGTCAACAGAATGAATGCCAAAGATATGCAATTATATATTTATTTGTAACTGTTATTCTCTTAATTAGAATAATTAGCTGTAGTAAATGTATATATATGACAATTTAGCTTATTTAGTGGGCTGAAAATCAGCTTAAGAGATTGTAATTAGTTGTATATATATGAAAGTTCTCCCGGAAGAGGAGACAGTTTTCTGGCTCAATCTTCTCTAAATTTAACATGATAGTCATCATATTGTTCTAGTAATATTTTAATTTTAATGTTTTTAACTAATAGTTAGAAACTAATTTTAGTTTTAAAGTGTAGAAATTATGGAATTGACTTTTTGTCTATCACTAATTCTTTTATGGATAAATATTNGAAGTGAGTGTTGAAGCTTCATATTTTATTTAATGATTCAACAATTTATTCATCTTCTCTTTTTATTGGTAGTTGGTGTGAATTGTCACCATTTAATTGGGGATTGCATATAATTTAATTTATTTTTTATGCAGTGCATATAAATTAATGTGATATAACATTGTTCTGTAAAACAATATTTTTATTTGCATGTCACTTTCAAGACACTTCTTCTGAGTAACTAATTTACCTTTTTTTATAGTGTTAACCTATAGGGTAGAAGGGAATGATGAGATTTTGTAGATGAAATTTGTAAATGAAATCAAGAGAATTCAGAAGTTCATAATTTATGTATAGTGTGAGAAAAGTTGTAGAAGAAACAGTTAAGAGCAATTCAGAATCCTTTTTTTTATAGGCACGACTTAACACAATAAATTATCATAAATTTTGTTAACATATGGGTTGTGCTATGCAGTCATTATTAATAAAATTATTCTAAGAGAGTTAAGAATAAATTAGATAATAATTTATAGGTTACTTATTCTAGCTCCACACAGTCACCTTCCTACTCTTTTTCCTTTACGAATACTGATTTGACTGATATTTGGACTATGGAATAGATTACATCAATGAAAGAACCTGACTAACCAGCAGAAGTGACTGTATTTTTTTTCCTGCTTTTAAGAATGTCTTGCATTTGACCTTCTGCTCTAATTTTCTACAAATAATACGATAGTAAAGTTATATTGTTGGGGATCATTTTCTTTCCTTGAGAGCTATTTAGTAAAACATTGTAGCCCTCTGAAAGTGTTAACTTGATTGACCAACATTCTTTCCTTGTTGGATATATAGGTACAAAATATTTGTCTTTTTTTTGAAAAACTCATTGCATCAACCCCAAAAATATCAGAGGGAAGCTGCAGCAGCTGCACTATCAGAATTTGCTCGGTATAGGTGAGTGGGTATAATTGTTGAGAGATCTTTAAAATCTTCTAATAGCTTCTAGTAGTACACTTAATATCCTACTAATAAAACTCCCCTCAAGATAGTGAATAAATATGTATCGTTCCTAGTTTGTATGTGAGGTCATGAAATCATTTAATAGAAAGACCTTTGGTAAATAGATCTACTAACTGAAGTCCATATGAGATAATTCATTTAGTAGTAAATCATTTAGATAATTCATTTAGTGTTGTGTAGTAAGGTTACTAGTCTGTTGACTAATTTCTAGACTCAGATAGTGGACTGAAAAGTGTTTTAGATAATTCATTTAGTGTTGTGTTTCCAGCCACTTTTTCAAAGCCTAGTAACCATCTCTACCAAGGTAGCATTTTAGGAAGTGGAGAGGGAGCTGAATGGTAGCATAAGAGCACTGTCCAGCAAGCTGAATTATCACTGTTTCAGCAACATTTCAGCAAGAAAAACAGTGAAAATATTGGCAACTTCACGTAAATGCAGAAGTGGCTTATTTGTGTTTAAGTGGCTTCACCTACTTGTTTTGTAGGAAGCCTTAAAGATTTGCATAAACAATAATCTTTATAGTGTTGTTGCTTTGTACTACAAAGGTTGACGTTGTTGAATAAATATTAAAGTGTGACCTTTTTGTTGGTTTCAGTTCATTGCCACAAAACGTTAATATGGATCGCAGTTGGATAAATTCTAAACGAACAAGCGAAGAATATGAGAGAGGAGTAGAACAATTTATTGAATTTGCTACGAGGAATGTTCCAGATAATAATGGAAGATTTTATTGTCCATGTGTTAATTGCTTGAATGAGCGGAGACTATCCATTGCACAAATACGGGAGCATGTTTTGTGTGATGGGATTCTAAAGAATTACACCATATGGACATGGCATGGTGAATTAGTGGAGTTCCACTAGTGGTTATATTAAAATTTTCATATTAGGAATGTTTTGGAAATACAAAACTCAAATCAAATTATGAAAAACCGGTTGCGTCTCAAGACTTCAGTTGAGATAGTTCTTTTTTATCACTTCAAGTTTGTGCTTTTAAAGGTCACGATGAAACTACTTAATAGACCAAGGAGATTTTAGCTAGTATGAAAGTCTATATTGAAAGGGATATTGCAATAAGCTTTAGTTTTAATTCAATGATTGAAGATTTCAAGTAATTAAAAGAGCGTAAAACAACACTTTGACTGAAAGTAACTTTTGTTTTGTTTTTTTTTTTTATATATATTAGTTTGATGATAAACTTTATGTTACACTTTCATATAAAATTTGAGATGTAGATAATAATGTCACATATTTAATTTAAGTAGTTGTTCCTGAAATTTGACTCGCCTATGAATAATTATTTATTTACTTTTAGATGATTTTTTGCTTGACTTGCATTCACAATTTCTCAGTATGCAAGTGATACTACACAATACAAGTAGCATGGCCTATGTTAGTATGCTATTTTGTATCTAGGAGAAGACAAGTCTACAACTTGTCTAAGAGATTACTTTAATTACTTCATTCATGCTATTTAATCTGACATTTAATGTTAGCTTTTTATGATTATTTTATGATATTATAGTGAATAATAGTAATTTTTTTTTTTTGGATTCTATTATCATGTGTGCTTGTTTTGAGTAGAGGAAAAATAAGAAAGGAAATAAAGATTTTTTTCTTTAATTAGAAAAAATAATTTATTTATAAAAAATCTTATTTTCATGAAAACTCTATCTTCCTCTGCATTCATCTCCATCCTTAAGGCCATTCATCATCTTCATCTTCCTCTTATGACCTCACAAAAATCAATGCCTTCCACCACTAAACTAGTAACTTCATGTTCACCTTCTTTCTACACTAGGGGTACTCCATCGTTCTCTCTACACTTCATCTTACGACTACATGATTGGTTTGGACAGAGAAAATTGGTGTGACACTTATGACTACATGAATGGATATAGTTTTATAACCCAAACACCAACTCGGAGTGCCATTTGCCACATTAACACAAAAACTATATCCATTTACTTTAAATTTTCGAGATTAAATTGTATTAAAATTTGGTAATTGTGTGTGCCTGCATTGTAATTTGATCCTTTAATTAGTTTTCAAGTAACAGTGTGATTTAATTATTTGTTGTTTGCAATTTGAATTCTAAATGGACACCTTGAATTGTGAATTAGCAGATACTGGGATGACTAAGGCAGGTACTAAGATGACTCAAAACATTCATATTCTACCTTTTCAATATAATGTCAAACAGTGTCAACTAAGCCAATGTTACACCAATGCTAAATTAGAAACAATATAATAATTTTTTATTTTTGTATGTTGCCCAATGCTGCTATAAAGAATTATTATTTTCTTTTATGTCCTAGCGTCAATGTAGTTTATGCCTATTTTCTATAGCTTCCATGTCTTTACCATCAACCTCTTTATTGATGCTAGATAGAAAAAATAGGAAGATTTCTCTTTCTTAGTTTCTTAGAAGAATTACTTATTAGAAAATTTTAATGCAATAAATTTTGGTTGTTGCAATTTTGTCAATTTCTTTAATCAACTCTGTTGTGAATTTCTTTCTTTCTATCTAACTTTTGCATTAAAAATAAAACTTTCGGTTTACTTATTGGGTTTGGTTTGGTTTGGCCTCCCCACTATCATGTCCCGTGTGCTATGGTAATTGCAACTACAAAGCATGCTTGCGATCCGATGTACCTAAATAATGTGTCTCACCAAACAAATGAGTAGAAGACAAGATTTCTTCTTGCATGTTNGTTGCTACACAATACGATACTCACAACTAAACCAATTTTTTTTATGTCATGGCCACACATCTTTTTGCAATGAATTCAGACTTGCAAACGAGAAAGAATTATCTGTTTTGTAATACTTGATAAGCTTTAAGTTTGCCTTTCATCTTATGCTCTAGTCAGAGTTTAGTACAATTTCCATATATTTGCATTATATAATTTGCTATTTGGATGTGCACTATAAGAATCTCAGTCTCAGAGCTTGAAGTAGTACACGCAGATTATTTTAAGGATGAACGTGTGTATTGGTTGGTATCTTTCTCTCACATCTTATTTTCCTTTTTCCAATTATCCTTGTATCTTTGTTTATTAACTTAATACTCTCTTGCAGTGACAATTGCAAAACTTCAATATTTGATTACCATAAAAACTGTACAGAATGCTCTTCCGATCTTTGTCTCATCTATTGCCGTGAGTGTAGTTAATATATTAGTCACATGCTTTTAATAGTTGTTGCTTGTTTTATTTTGGTCCCTACCCTTATGTTTATTTTCTTTTCCTAATAGACCCTTTCCTGTTGCCTATGCACCATGTTTTGTTATTATGATTGTCTGCTGTGTAATGTTTATTTTAATTTTCTTGCTCTTTTCAAATTATGTAATCAGACTCAAGTAAGTAGCGTCTACTTCATTTTACCGATTCTACGATTCTTTACTGCTTTTACTTGACATTTATGATATTTTGTTGCTCCTGATTTATGTATTTTTATGAGCTGTTGGTTAAATCCACCAATTCTTTATTGGGTATACGAAAGCTATTATATATACTTGCTATTAAATGGTACTGTGGTACACTCTGACATTCCAAATTAAATGGTACTGAAATATTAATGTAAAACTTTATAAGAATTTGTGTTATAATAAGATTTTCAATTTCAATAAAAAATGTGATTAGTATTAACTAATTGGGGCAGTGAGAAGCATACACGTAGTATTTAAATTTGGGGGTAATGATAAAACTGAATATCATGAATCTTGTGGTTAAATATGAGGTATGTAACTTTAATAGAAAGCTGAAAATTTTTTAAGTTATATAAAAAAACAAAATGAGTGTANGAGAAATTTAAGTTGTTCCCCATTCTCTTGTTTACTATCTGTTTAATTTTTAATGTTATTATGATGCAAAATGAGTGTAAGAGAAATTAAAAGTGATGGTCTGCACTACCTATTTCAATAATAGATGAACTAACCAAACCATGGTTTCATGTGAAATTAATGCTTGACACATCTTTTTTTTTTTTTCGAGAAAACTAGTTTTCTCCCTTTTCTCCTGGTTTTCACTTTCTCTTATTTTATTTGCATAATTTGGATGAGATAGTTTTTAGTGTAGTATTACCCTTCTCTAGATGTTGTATTAGACTACTTAGAAAATGGTGCAGACTTTACAAATTAATGGTGTAGATTCTTCATGTCTCCTTACACCTTTGATGCCAAGCAGACTTATCAATTGTTGTTGCCAAGCAATTATCTGACAGTGCATATATGATATATAAAAATATATATTTGGAACCATTAAGTGTTGTCTAAGTGTGGGCAGAAGCAGAGTGGGACAATTTTTCATTTTTTTTGAATATGATGTTATTTTCCAATTATAAAGATATTTTCTATTTTTGATTTTTTAGTGTCCAAAATAATCCAATGACAATGACTATGGGTATTACTTGTGTCGATATATAAAAAAACTATCATATATTGTGAAGGAAAGATAATTCCAATTTATGTAAGTTATTTTCATTATCATAATTTATTTGTAGTAAAAATTTAATTAACTAATTTTATATTATTTTTCTTTTTTGCAGTATTTTTCTAGTTGCAGATGTCAATGATATTGTGACAATCAAATCATTGAAGTTAGAGAATATTGGTGTTTACATGTAATTAATATATACTTCTAGTTTATGTTAAGGTGATGTACATGATATATATGTTATGGTTGTATATATTATTTTATATGGCAATGTCATGTCATGTTAACGATTATATTTTGAAAGATTGTTGTATCAATAGTTTTTATTCATATTAATGAACATTCTTTTTAAAGTCTTTATCTTTGTCATATTTTTTTTAATATTTTATATATTTTTTTGTATATAATAGAATCAATAAATAACATGGGTTTATATATAAAAAAATCAATATTTTATATTTTCTTTTGAATTCTTTTTTTAAAAATATTTTATTGATTTTTTTTTTAAATTTAAATCAATAGATTGTGCTTTTTTAAAAAAGTGCTATCTATTATCAGACAACAAGCGCTTTTTTTTTTTCAGACACCAATAGATAGTGTTTTTTTAAAAAAATGTTATCTATTGTTAGACACCAATAGATAGTGCTGTCATAGATAGCGCTTAAAAAGTGCTATCTATGATAAAAAAAAAAAAGCGTTATCTATGTGCTTTTTTGTAGTAGTGATAATGACAAAGAATAAAACATAATTTGAATATTTGATTAATTTAATCAAAATCTTCAAGTCGAAGAATGTGAGAAAAGAAACCCCTCATCGATGGGAACTTACCTTTAGACTTATTTTTCATGTTATAAAAGGAGCCCAATATTTCATTAGGAACATATTTCAAAGTCTTTTCATTGTCTTTCCTTTTGCTATTATTGTTACAGAGAAAAATTAAAAGAAACATTCTCCTTTAAAAGAAAGAAAGTTAGTTTCTATTAGAAAGTGTTTTTTAAGCCTAACTCAACCTCACATACATATTCTTCACGTCGAGGTATAGGCATCTCGAGACATCTTGAGCATGATAGTAGAAATGCGTGGTCCGATAGTGACCCGACAATGGGTAGAATAGAAATGTCCAAAAAATAAGAAATATCATTAGGATAGGTTCTAACTAGGATGACAACGGGTCGGGTCGGGCACGGATAGTGCCTATCCGCAACCCGATCCGACAAAAAAAAATCCACCCACTACCCGACCTGTTACCCGCACGGATACCTGCTTAAAAAATATCCGTGGATATTTTAAAACCCGAAGATATCTGTAGATACTCACAAATATTTAAAAAAAATATATTTTATAAATTATTAAAATAAAATTTAAATAGAATTACAAAAATATATAAAATATAATATAAATTAAATATAAATTAAAATTTAATTTTTGTTTCAGTTGAATTGGTCTGATGGTCAGTCGTCCTTCTTTACTTTGTTCTCTTTTGATCTTCAATCCTTCCTGAGAATGTCGTCTACTCCGATGGGTTATTGACGTGCAGAAGACACTTTGACGTTCAACATATAAAAAAGTCTAAATTTTAATAGGATAGAAGACCTAGACATCAATTGTATATTTATAGAACCTAGGGCAGGCAAGCCCTTTGATTAATCATTAATCAATATGTAGTATATTTTTAGGCAATCAAATCCAATAATCAATAATCAATACCGTATATTTTGTAAATAGTAAGGCAATTGACGTATTAATACCGGTTAATTGTCCATAAATGACAATTAATTCTGATCAGTATACTTCATATAGTACAATTTTAATTAAATTTAAACTTGTAAAATATAAATTAATTATAATTTTAATTATATTTAACTTAAGAAAATAAAAATTAAATTTTTATTTTTACTTTTTGCGGGTAGCGGATATCAACGGGTATAGATAGTATAATACCCGTACCCGACCCGTTTATAAGCGGGTATTAAAATACCCGTACCCGCGGGTTTCGGGTAGTAAATATCTGCGGGTATCAACTATCCGTCGCAGATTTTATCTGCGAATATCCACAGGCACGAATTTTTTTGTCATCCCTAGCTCTAGCCATAGCTTTGATACCATATTAGAAAGTAAGTTTTTAAGCCTAACTCAACTCCACAAAGTCGACTTGTACAGTAAGATTTACATCCCACTTATATATTATAACCTAGCCTAACTCTAGTCAATGGGAGACTTCTAATAGTATATCTTTTAAAATTATCTTTGTAATTGTTTTTTTCTATTTAAGAGAAAGGTTGTTATTGTTTTTTTTTCTTTGTAGAGAAAGATATGTAACTTTTTTTAATAAAATTACATTCTTTACCTATTACATGCTTTGTTCCTTTTATTTTCATTTTTTATTTTTGTGGAGCATTTGTGGTATTACTTTGACATCCTACAGTTCAAACATGGCAAAAAAAAAAAAGGCAAGATCTAACATGTTGATGTGTTCAGAGGATCATGATGGAGATAAATCTTAGTGGTATGGATAGAAGAATGAGTAAAGAAAAATAAAAAATATAATAAAATTAAATAATAATAAAAAATAGTTTATCGAGAAGAATAGATTGGATATGTGCTAAGCACATTTCACTTTTCTCCTTACCTCACATTTACCTTTTACACCACAAGATTATTGACACCTAATAAACTTTAGGTTTAAACCTCTTTTTGGTCCCTAAGTTATAAGCGGATGTTCAGTTTAGTCCCCGTTTTTAAAAATGTAAATCTTTTGTCCCTAAGTTATAAAAAATGTATCAAATGAGTCATTTTTTGACTTGAAATATTGTTTTTGGTTGTTTCTTAACAACTGCTATATCTTTAGATTGTTCTGATTTGTTTCTTAATAATAACAGCACTTTAGATTGCTCTTTGTACTTTGACCATGAACATAAAAAAAGGACTCATTTGATACATTTTTTATAACTTAGGAATCAAAGGTTTACATTTTTAAAAGCGGGGACTAAACTGAACATCCGCTCATAACTTAGGGACCAAAAAGAGGTTTAAACCTAAACTTTATGCATCCCTACGTTATTATTATTCATACATTCATTCCTCCTTGTTCCGTTTTTACCCACTCCTCATACATTCTATTCCATTATTACCCCTACTTTTAATTATCATCTATGTTTACACAAGGAAAATGATATGTAAACAACAGATTTTGACAACATTTAGACACGGGACACGTGTTTAAATGTGAGTGGTGCACGTGGAAAATGAATTTTTAATATGAGAATGATGTGGCAATGAGAATTGGGGGCAGGTTTCAAATTTGGGTTTCATTTTCTCATTTTCAGATTTGTAATCTGAGGAACATTTGAGAAAGAATCTTTGAGCGTGAAAACCAGAGAGAGA
>NC_028358.1:3599649-3606828 GCF_000741045.1 Vigna radiata var. radiata | reverse complement strand
GATTCGAAATGGGATTCCCAAAAGTGAAACGAAACCCTTCTGAAATTCAAATTTCAGAATGAAATTCAAATTTCTCTCTCTGCCACGCGTCAACATCTCAGACAATCTTCAAAAAGTTGCAAGTTTCTCTCTCTTTGCCACGTGGACCAATGACCTTGTGACACCTGTGGCGTGTGTAAATGTTGTTGAAATTTGTTGTCCATATATATTTTCCCAAAAATAATAATGTAATAGAAAAGTCAAAGGATTAAAATTAGTACCTTCAACTTTTGAATGGTGTTATTCTTCGTCGTCTTTCTCTTCATCTTCTTCTTCATCTTCTTCTTCTTGAACATTGTAAACAATGTTGATGTGTGATATCTTGTACCAATCTTGTCCAACTCCTGGTTTGAATCTTTTCCATAATTCAGGACAACCACTCATTTCTATATTTTCAAGATTTGTTAGCTGATGGATGTTGTCAGGCAGTGACAATAGATTTGGACAATTGCAAATAGAAAGAAGTTTGAGATAAACTAGAGTTGGTAGCCAACCGGGAAGCTCCTTAAGATTGATGCAACCTATAATAAATAAGCTTTGTAAAAAGTTTGCAGATCCTTGAATCCACTGAGGCAACGTGACCAGTTGCGGCAAGTCTTGAAAAATAACAAGCTTTAACCTTGAATCGGGGATTTCACTTCCAATGCCCATTGACAATTCCATCTTGTCGCACTTACAAATAGACAAAACATTTATATTTCTAATGGCGTGAAACGCAACCAAATTTAGACTTTCACATCTATTTAAGACTAACTTTTTAAGGGTGGATAGTTGTATACCATTGAACAATGACTCCAAATTATGAGAATCACTAATATTTAAAACTTCTAAAGAAGTCAACACTGCAATGTCTTTCTCTGGAAAATCAACTTGTTTGGTGGTTATAAAAAGATTCCGAAGGCTGACTAGATTTCTCATTCCTTTGGGTAGTTTTTGTAGCTCCATACATCCAAAGATATTCAAAGTTTGTAAATTTTGAAGTTCGCAGACTGAATCAGGGAGTCTCCTGAGCTTTTTATTAAACTGGAGATTAAGATGTCTTAAATGTTTCAACTTTCCAATAAAGTAAGGCAAACTCTCGAATTCAGATGAACATAATTCTAAAATCCTCAAGTATTTACATCTTGACACCAATCTAATCAAGAAAGCTTCATTGTTCATTCCCAAGGGAAGATACACACTTCTTAAACCTGTGTGAGGAAAAGCTTGAGCAAGCAAATTATTTTCTTCAAAGACTAAATGTTGGGCATTCTCAGAATTTTTTTTATTGCGGAGATCTATTCTTTCAAACTCACCTTTTGCAATATGAACTGCAAGATCATACACCAAATCATGTAATGTAAATGTGGAATCGCCCCCCAAGTCAAGATAATCTGAAAGAAAAGATCTTGACCATAGCTCATACACAAGATGATTGGCAACATCCACCATTGATTCATTTTCCTTTGGGGGCGGAAGAAAACCAAGTGCTTCCCACCTGCTAGAAATTTGAGAACAATGAAGAACAGTATCCGCTCGGAAAAGGGAGAAAGAAGCAAAACAAGGTTTTGAATATGAAGGGAGTTGATCGTAACTTAGTTTGAGAGCAGGCAAAATGCCTTCTTCATTTTGTTTTAAATTCCAAATCTCATGTCTCTTATAGACTCCCACTCTTTCTTGTCAAACCTTGAGAACAATGAACTCCCAACAGTTTTCACTACTAAAGGTAACCCACCACATTTTTCCACTATTTCTTTTCCAATCTCCAATAGTTCTGGATGCTTTTTTTCTTCTCCATCATCAAAAGCATATTTCACAAATAGAGAAAGAGAATCCTCTTCAGAGAGACATTGAAGAAGGTACAGATTTGATGGTTTAGTGCGCATTATGGCAGTTGCTGCATGGCTACGAGTGGTCACTAGGACTTTACTCCCTTCAACATCCACATCTATTATTTCCTTCAACTCATGCCATCGTGTAGGATCCTCGTTCCACACGTCATCTAACACAAGCAAGAACTTCTTACCTTCAAGTGTACTTCTCAAACGAATTTGAAGTTGTTCCGTCTCAAAGTTATTGAAGTTTTCTTGAGTCAGATTTGGAGCAGAATTCAGGATTTTAATGAGCACATTCCTAAGTTCAAAATCATTAGAAACACATACCCACATCTTCAACTGAAAACATTCATCAATGTTCTTGTCATTGAAGACCAACTTAGCAAGTGTGGTTTTTCCCAAGCCTCCCATTCCCGCAATGGAAATAACAGAAAGACTTTGATAATCACCATCTTGCACCAAAAGTTTTACTATTTCATTCTTATCATGTTCCCTTCCTTTAACATTGGAAGGATTTACATGAGAATGAGTCATTTCCCTCACGTGAACAACACGTGTATCATGGTCAATGATTTGAAGGCCAAACATGTTCCTATCAACTGCAAGTTTGGCCAACCTGGTGTTGATGTCTTGAATGTGATGTGTCATTCTAAGACGATAAACAACAGGATTACTTGATGAGAAAAAACGGCGTACCTTTCTTGAGCAGCTTCCATATGTGTTGACAACATATTTCCGCAAGGCTTCACACTCAAAATCATCGACTATGTCTTCAGCATCAGAAAACACCCGCTTAACCTGTCTTAGCCATCTGCTCAGCGCACTGCTCTGCAGATTCTTCAGCTCAGCATCTAACAGAACACCTTTGATGAGATCCATAGTTGCTTTCATTTGCTGTAGCTGGCTATGTACACCAAACGCCAAAGAAGCTTCTTGGACGGCAGCAGTGGCAAGCTTTCCTATGAGCGATTCTGCGAAGCTGAAAAGAAGTGATTCGGCCATGATGAGTTTAGGAAGACAAGAATGCAATTGGAAATTTGTTGTGAGTAGAATAATTGGTTGATGAATCATTTGAAGGCATTATGGTTTTTATAAAAGAATGCTTTATTTGTTTTAGTAAAATAATACGTGCAATTATTGAAGTCTAGTCAATGGAATTGTAATTTTATATATATACGATGTTTGGTATATTGTATTGGCACACAGAGTCAAAGAAAAGAGTGCAATTTGACATATAAATGCATTTGTAGTAGCTGGCTAAATTTTTAATTATTTAATATTAGAGTATAGATCACTCTTCATTCATACTAAAAAAATAAACATATCATCAACCAATTTCTTTTTGTGTGGAATTTTTAAACTGGTTTTCTCGTGAAATTTTGTCATAATTAAATGCTTGCATAAATTCGTTTAATATGATTATTTTTATCTCTTTTATTTTTTTCTTCTCCCTCCACCTTCTTCCATTTCTTTCACTACTAAAAAAACGATTTTCAACATATGTTATTCTCTAGCTTTGACTTTAGATTAAACTTTGACATCTTATTGTAAATATTGGAACGAGTCTTCTCCTATGCCAATATGGCCGTTAATTAAACTTCTTAATACAATAGCTTAATCGACCATCATCCCTCGTCATATATTTTCCAATTAAATATTAATGTAAAACATGATTTTCCAATTAATAATAATAAATTAAAATATTATTACGTTAAATTTATAACTCACTGTATTAATTCATTTTTCTCTATTATTTAAAATGGATAAACAATTAAGACATTGAATCACTATAAGAAATTTTTAATTATTCACAAACAAAATTTGTCAAGAATAACAAAAGTTTATTGATACTATCATATTATTGACGACTAAAAATTCATCGTTGTTGATAAATTTTATCAATAGAACAATAAATTTATTACTTATAACGGATAGATTTTATCTGCATCTGACTTAACTGTTGTTATCCTTACTTATGACATACTTTCATCCGTTATAGAAATTCTAATTTATAAAACATATTATCAATGAATATATTATTGTTGGTAAAATTTTATTAGTAATTATAAAAAATTTTGTAGTCAAGTGATTAAATAATTTTTTTATCCTGATATTAAGATAATTTCTTAAATTTTGTTTATGTAATGTTAATTTTGTCATTCTTAAAAATGAAATGAGCCGATACAATGAATTCCATTAAATTCATAAACTACAACACCACATAACATTTGTTGTTAAAGCCATGTGTCACTTTCGTTAACAAATTAACTTTTAATAATAATGTGTTATTCGTTATTTATGTTACGAGTGGCTATTGGGACATCCTTATCGTTAATTTGACAAAAAAGAAAAAAAAAGATTATATTGATTTAGTTTGAAAAAAAAAAAGGAAAACAAATGGAGAACATTAAAAGTATTAAGACAAAAATAAATAAAAAATCATTAAAAATCCTTTTCAACTAACTTATGTAAAGATTTATGACAAATAGTCACAAGAGTAAAAGTTAAAAAAAAAATTGCTTCTTCAAATTATAGACGTTAACGATCTAATGTCCACCTATATACTAACAAATGCTAAAAGAATTAGCTAACTAAGACTCCTTTAAATACAAAACAAATTAAATATTAATTTGTATTAGTGTTTGGTTAACTGATATTGATTTAAATTTTTTTAAATATTTAATATAAGGTAATGTCATTTTAATTAACGCTAAAGTATAAGGATAATGATATTTTGACAACATTTCAACATTGATTACGTGTCAATTTGTGATTGGTCAAAAATTACTTCACAATCAATAATAATAATAATAATAAATATTATTGTGGAGTAATTTTTTACCAATCACATATTGACACGTAATCAATGTTCAAATGTTGTCAAAAATATGTTGTCTAAATATTATTATCCAAAGTATAATATCTAAAAATGAAATTAATTTAGTGTCGCATATATAGCACTAATAATTATATAATTTATTTATTAAATATAGTCTAGACGTTTAGAATAATATTTTAATATGTATTTAATTTGCATGGTATACAAAAATTAGAAATAATATATATATATATATATATATATATATATAGGTATTTTAAAATTTGTTTTTTTTTTTGTGTGTGTTTATTTGTAATTAAGAATAATATTTTTTTTTTTGTAAAAGAAAATAGGAAAATAAATTAAAACCCAAATTTAGTTTTGGGGCCAAAGACAATAAAAATGAGTCACATGTTAGAATGTTACTTTCACAAATTTTGCAAAAAAACATGGAAGGTTGTTATGTTTAACTAAATTGTGAGGTACAAGGAAATATGCGTTTGATTTTGAGAGTTTAACTTTTCCGGTAAATAATGCATGTAAGCGCGTTAGAACAATCCAATTGCCCTATTTTTTTATATATTTGTTATTGTTAATAATAATAAAAAATATAACAGAAAACTTAGTTCCATGATGTAACATTTTCTTAAATTCATGTTGTAAAACTTTTATTTAATTTAATATTTTCTCATTAAATTTATGCCCATTTTGTCATTAAAAGTTGGAAAAATAATGTATTTAGATAATTGATGTGGCTCATCATTGATGTAGATTCATTAATTAGAAAAGTATAAACTTTTTTCTTCAAAAATATTTTTGTATGAAGTGATTTAATTTTATACAATTTGATGAGAATATCCAAATCTCCTTCATTATAATCTTCTCAACAATGCTGGATAAAATCACATCTATCAATGCTAAGTACAAATTTGCAATATTATTATCATTCATTTCTTTCCAATTTTGTTTTATATGTGATGTGCATGTGTTCTTCTTCAACTATGCTTTCTCAAAATTTCCTTCATCTTCAGTTTTTAAAATGAGAAAGTATTCACATTGAACTTCTCACTATAAATAATACTATCTACTGGACTAAAAGAGGTAACCTCTGAACTTCTCATGACCACGCTTATTTTTCTCGCAAATACTAAAGCAATATAAACGAAAAAGGAGACTTTGAAATGAATTTTCACAAAAACACTTTACTCCTTATATAACATAAAAAGTAAACCCTAAAATAGGTTTAAGTTTCAACAAACGTGAGACTTCTGAAGGTAAGTTGAAGCAGCAGTTGAATCATGTAGGAATGTTAAAGTGAAGATCAAGATGATCAAGGAGATAATGTGCACACAGTGAAGTACAAGTCAGTCATACACAAAGCTACCATTTTGAGAGGAAAGAGCAAGTCTGCCCTAATTAATAAGAAGTCGGCCAAAACAAATGAAGTCGACCAAAGTAAAAAAGAAGTCGGCAAATGTGAAAAACAAGTTGACAATGAAGAAAATGAAGAACCTGACCATTAATGAAAGGAACAAACTTGGTGTGGGTTGATGTAAATGGAAAAGTCTGGAAATAGGGAAGAAGGATGAAAGTCACGAGAAATATTTAAGTTTACAGGAAAGTTTTGTTAGGTAAACTTATATGTAATAGAATTAAATGGATTGTTTATTTGTTTAAGGGTTTTGTAAGTTTTAAAATGCAAGAGTCAACATGTTATTGTAATAGTTATTGGACAATAATAAGAAGGTTTAATCATTTTGTAAAGTCTATTTTTATGCAGATTTGTCTCAAATTGGTCATTTAATTAATTTTTAACTCAATTAGGTTCTTATTTGTGCAAAATTGATTCAATTGAACCCTTACCGTTAATTTGAATGAACAACGTTAAGTTTTCGGTCACGTGACATGCTGAGTTTGCAAATGTTAACCACGTAGCATATTGAAGGTCGCATTATGTGTAATTTTCAAATGAAATCACCCAACACAGAACCTTCATTCCCTTTCTCCACCATCCCCATCAGAAATCAATCCCAATTCGCGAAGCCAAGTAAAACCTAACGTTCAAATAGCGCCGCCACCACCGCCATGTTCACACCAGCATCCAATTTCTTCCATTAATACACCTCTATACCGAAACCTACACTAAAAAAAGCCCAGAAAATAGAACCTAATCTTGATGAACCCTAGCGTGAAACGTTTAAATCACACCACTACCTTCCTACTCAGAACCTGAAATCGTGAAACGCGAGTTCGAACCCTCTGCAAGCCTCCTCCTCCACGATGCCAACATCTTCTCCAACCTGCAAAAGAAACAAACCAGAAGAACCTAGAATTCGCAAATGCGAGACAATGACCACTACTGTGACAACCTCCACTACCTTGCGAGTTCCATGTATCATCGCAGATCTGTGAAAAAACCCTGTTAGATATATTATCTTTATTTTATATTTATCTTTTATCTTTATCTTTTATCTTTAGTTAGTTTGTTATTATTTCTTATTTGTATTT
>NC_028358.1:3572892-3598759 GCF_000741045.1 Vigna radiata var. radiata | reverse complement strand
CTTAGCCCATATTTCTTGTATTATAAATAGAGAACCCTATGTGTATTTAACACAAGGGAGATTAATCCCAAATATAGTTTTCATCATATTTAACAAACCCAATTCAGGTACCTTAAAACCCCTCTCACCTCATGACGGCGCAAGCAGGCGAGCTTCCCTTGTTGTTGAATTCAAAACCCTAATTAGGCGAGCTGCCCATTTCTTTTTCATTTGAAAATTACACATCTGCATAATGCGGCCTTCAATGTGTCACGTGTTTAACATTTGCAAACTCAGCATGTCACGTGATCGAAAATTTAACATCATTCATTCAAATTAATGACAAGGGTTTAATTGAATCAATTTCGTATAAACAGGACTTGAGTTAAAAATTAACTGAAGGATCAATTTGAGACAAATTTGTATAAAAAGTGATCTCAAAAATGATTAAACTTAATAAAAGATAATTGTGTCTTAATTATAGAGTTTATGGCTTTAGAGATGAAAAGCCAATATAAGTCCATAAATTGAAAGTGTCTAGTTGACAAACAACATAAGATACCAAAAGCATATTAAAAAATTTATAATGAGTGTCATTTTCCTATCAATCTACCGTGTCATCTCTACTATCAAGAGTATCAGAGCTAACATAAGATTCTTCAAATCGATGGGCTGAAAAATAATCTTCAAATCACAACATTTAGGTAAAATTTAAACTGGGCAGAAATAAAATCAAATGTCAACTCAATAACTCACCTCCGTTGCAGGTTCACAACTCCTGAATTATGTCTCTACTTCTATTTTCACTCAAGTCTTGAGCAGACAACTTAGTGAAACCTCACAAATAAAACCTTCTCCAATTAAAATGTAAAGTGATAGGAACAAGTTAGAGAAACCAATATATATTAATTAATATTATATATCAATTAAACTTTGGAATAAATACAAACTGGTCTTCATTCTAGGTATATCTTTGTAGGCATATATATTGAAATTCATTAACATTTTAATTAAACCATGTTAGTTTTTTCTGTGTGGGATTTTTTTTTATCCTTCCTTGTGACTTTCCAGTCGTTCTTTTAGAGAGTTTTTTCTATTGTCATTTCTTTATTTGTCTTTATTTGTATGATTTATTCGTTTGTATGGTAGATGGTTTCCGGTTTGTTTGTTTGAGTTATTTCCATTACAAAAATGGAATACGAAATTATTTTATAGAGTCTACATTGACAAAGTTAGTTTTTGTTAAGTGCGTATTCATGAAATTCTATATTGAATGTATAAAAAAAAATGAGAAGTTGATTTGAGGAATTATATATGTCGTGGATGAAAAACTTAATTGAATTTGTTTTGGCTCGTTGACCTGGTTGGCATGTCATACCCCCTCATCATCCAATATAATTGCAGTAGAAGGGTTTTAAAACAAAATTCTACATAAAAATTGTCTTTGAGAAATTTCATGAAACCCAAAGATACATAGTAACAACAAAATTACAAATTTTCATTTGGTTGAACCTATGTAGTGTCCTCAGCGTAATATCTGTTTTTCTATGATCCTATCTCAACCTTACAAAGATGCATGTAATAAAGTACCTTGTTGACTTTTCTTAAATCAACTGGTTCAACTCAAAACCATCGAATAAATAATGATTTTCATTGCCAAGGTAAAAGAAATAGGTATATGTAACATCACCCATCAATTTTTGTCTTCAAAATATAATTTTCCTACGTGCAGAGCTCTCCAATATTGACTAGACTTTTCACAGATAAATATCATAATGACAAGATAAGATTCAGAGAAAAAACCATTCCTGAGGTTGTCACTCAATTCTTGTCTGCCTAAAGTCATGGCCGAATCACTCATTGTCGCGGTTGCAGAATCACTTATAACGAAGCTCGCTTCTCGAGTTGTCGAACAAGCTTCTTTGGCGTTGGGTGTGCACCAAGAGCTACAGCAGATGAAAAAGACCATGGCACTGGTCAAAGCATTTCTGTTAGACGCTGAGCAAAAGAAGCAGCAGAACAATGCTCTGAGTGAGTGGCTAAGACAGATCAGGCAGGTGTTCGCCCACGCGGAAGACATCGTCGACAACTTTGAATGCGAAGTGTTGCGGAAGCACGTTGTCAGCTCTCACGGCAGCTTCTGCAGGAAGGTATGTCGTTTGTTTTCAACTAGTAATCCTGTGGTTTACCGTTACAGAATGGGGCGTGAGATAAAAGGCATCAAGAAGCAGTTAGAGAAGGTTGCAACTGATGGCCACATGTTTGGTCTTCAAAGCAGTGACAAGGATACAAAGGTTTTGCATGCGAGGGAAATGACTCATTCACATGTAAATGTCTCAAATGTGGTAGGGAGAGAACATGATAAGCAGAAGATAATAGAGCTTTTGCTGCAAGATGATCATCATGACAGAAGTCTCTCAGTGATTTCAATTGTGGGATTTGGAGGCTTGGGAAAGACCACTCTCGCAAAGGTAGTGTTCAATGACACTGCTATTGAGGAATGTTTCACTTTGAAGATGTGGGTGTGTGTCTCTAATGATTTCGAACTTAGGAATGTTCTTATGAAAATCCTAAACTCTGCTCCTAACCCCACCAATGAGAAGTTCAAAAATTTAGACACGGATCAACTTCAAATTCGTTTGAGAAGTTGCCTTCAACGTGAGAAGTTCTTGCTCGTCTTAGACGATGTCTGGAACGAGGATCGTGTTAAATGGGATGAGTTGAAGGAAATCATAGAGATGGTAGGTAACAAAGGAAGTAAAATCTTGGTGACTACTCGTAGTCACTCAATTAATGCCATGATGCGCACTAAATCCTCTAACTCTTACATTCTAAAAGGCCTTTCTGAGGAGGATTCCATGTCTCTGTTTGTCAAATCTGCTTTTGATGATGGAGAAGGGAAAAACCATCCAGAGCTAATGGAGATTGGGAGACAAATTGTGAGAAAATGTGGAGGAATACCATTGGCGGTGAGAACCTTAGGAAGCTCACTGTTCTCAAGGGTGGATCGAAAAGAGTGGGAGAATATAAGAGACAATGAAATTTGGAACTTAAAACAAAATGAAAATGATATTTTGCCTGCTCTTGAGTTAAGTTATGATCAACTACCTTCGCATTTGAAACGATGTTTTGCTTGCTTCTCTCTTACCTCGAAGGACTTTGATGTTTCAAGTTCTTACGTTGCTCTGCTGTGGGAGGCACTTGGTTTTCTTTCCGCACCAAAGCAAAATGAAACAACACATGATGTTGCTAATGAATATCTGCGTGAGCTATGGTCAAGATCTTTTCTCACAGATTTTCTTGACATGGGGAGCACATGCAGATTTAAATTACATGATTTAGTCCGTGATCTTGCAGTGTACGTAGCCAAAGGTGAGTTTCAAATATTGTATCCCCACAGTACAAGTATATCTGAGCATGCCCAACACTTGTCATTCATTGAAAATGATATGCTTGGCCAAGATCTCGTTCCCATAGGTGCAAGAACTATAATTTTTCCCATGGAAGCTACTAATGATGCTTTCTTGAATACGTTGGTATCCAGGTGCAAATACCTTAGAGTTCTAGACTTGAGTTATTCTGAATACGAGAGTTTGCCTAGCTGCATTGGAAAGTTGAAACATTTAAGATATCTCAATCTTTCAGGTAATAAAAAACTTAAGGGACTCCCAAATTCCGTATGCAAACTCCAAAATTTGCAAACTTTGGACCTAAGAGGTTGCATAAAGCTGCAAAAACTGCCCAAAGGAATAAGAAAGTTAATCAGCCTTCGTCGGCTGCTTGTAACCACTAGGCAACCAGATTTTCCAGACAAAGAGATTTCAAAATTGGCTTCTATGGAAACAGTAGAACTCTATTCTTGTGATAATTTGGAGTCATTGTTCCAAGCTATACAACCTAGAAGTCTGAAGTTTTTGCATCTTTCTGGTTGTGGGGGTTTAAAGTCTCTGTCCTTTCATGTCATTACAAATTTAGAGAGTTTGGTTATCTTCAAATGCAGTAAGATGGAATTGTCAATGGGCCTTAGCAACCTTAATTCCATTCCTGATTCAAGGTTAAAATTACTTGTTCTTCAAAGTTTGCCACAGTTGGTCACTTTGCCTCAGTGGTTGCAAGGATCTGTGAACACACTGCATTCCTTGTTACTTGTTGACTGCAACAATCTTGAGGAGCTTCCTGAGTGGCTGTCAACTTTGAACTGTCTCAAACTACTTATAATTGAACATTGTCCAAAGCTGATCTCACTCCCTGATACCACGCATCGCCTCCGAAACCTTGAACATTTGGAAATCAATGATTGTCCTGAATTATGCAAAAGATGTCAGCCAGGAGTTGGACTGGATTGGCACAAAATATCCCACATCAAACAAGTTATCATTGGTGAACCAGAAGAGTAGAAGGAACTCTTGAATGACACATTCAAAAAGTTTAAGGTATTAACTTTCGTTTTAACCACTTTCTTTTCTATTTTGAAAGAAAGGAATTTTCTGCTGTACATATAACTTTACATACGAACAATGTCCTATAGATTTGATAAGTAGTTGGACTCATTAACATATGGAAAAAGGTTCTTTGACATGAATAACTACCATTTCACTACTATTTATAGGAATAAAATGGTCCTAAGAAAAATAACCTTTTGTATTTCTAAAAGAAGGAAAGAATAAAGGATAGTATCAAATAGATGTAAAGAAATTGTTGGTGTCAAAGTGTCATTATCCTGTTAGTGTTAAGCAAAGAAAACTTTAGCGATTAAAATTGAGATTAGAGATCACTGCATGATTCATGTTCAGTCTATCACAGATGATGTTAGTGATGTTATATGTATGTTTGTGTGAGATATCATAGGGTACTGTTAATTGTTAACAGATTTTTTTCACCAACTCAACTCGTGTCAGAGCAAACCTTGACATGTGTCTGGAGGCACCGAGACACTGATTCAATGGATATTCTGTAACGCCACTTTGCTGTGTGAAGAATATACAAATTTCCTAGGTCGTTGCATTTGGTGATTTTCTGCATGGGTCTATATTGCTTAATAAATTTTGTATCATATAAAGACTAGAATATTTTTTCTTAATCAACCATTATTGAAAAGTTTATACTGATTCTTTGTTGTCATTAATGTTGAAAAAAAGAACATTGGTTTAAATGGAAGGAGGTGCATCCCAGTTAGTTTTATATTTAAATTTTCTTTACTTTTTGAAATATAACTAATTTTTGGTACTTTATACTCTGTTTATCTATGACTTCCAATTGATAATAAAGTCATATACATAATACAACTTGTTTTTGAAGTTGGCATAACACTGGAAAAACAGATTGTAAATCTCTAGAATCTGTTTGAACTTTTGATACACTAATTCTTGAGGAAAGTAAAAAATGAAGTAGATCCATTCTCATTCAGGAAGTTGTGAAGTTTGATTGCAGTGGTGAAAGATACTAAAACTATCATTTTAGATCCATTTCTTCTGTTCATGCTGCGGTTAAGAGTCAGTATACACACATCATCTCTCAGTAAATTCACTTCTGGGATTCTTTTCATATTCTAGTTGTGTTTCACTTTTGTTTATTTGACATGTCCTCCATTTTCAGATGATATATTAATTGAAAAAGGTGTTCTTCTGCCTCCTGAGGATCTAAGACTTTCAGTTTGGGAAGATTTTTAAAAATGGTAATAACTTCTATCTACACCTTTTGTACTTCTAATTAGAACCTCCTTCCTAATTCTCATAATCATGATTTTTCTGTCTTGAGAAGCTTTAAAATTTTGACCTACAAACTCCAGCAGATTTCTTGGTGGAGGTGGTTGGGCTAAAGAAATTACCTGATGGACTTCAAAAGGGTTCAAACATTGTAGTTTTGTCGGCGCCATCGTCGTCCCCGATGAGGAAGAAAGGAGCTGCCCCGATGCCTCATATGAAATTGAAATGGAAAATCGATGAGCCACAAGGATGGAGAGGTAAAGCATCTCTGCATTCTCATCAAAGATTCACACTCACCAGAATAAGTGTTTTGGTGTAATAATTTTAGAGGTAGTAAAAGGTTATGGACATTTTATAATATAGTGAAAAAATATGTTATAATAGGTGTTAGAAGTCTGGTCGACTAGACATATGGTCAATTTGTAATATATAAGAAGGGTGCAAACCTTTTTTTACAAGCCATTTTATAGAATTGAGTTAGGCTTAAAAATCACTTTCTAATATAGTATAATTATATCGGACCATCCATTAATGTCTAGTCCCACGTTTGAGATGTATATACCTCATCTTACAAGCCAGTCGATTTTGTGGAGTTAAGTTAGGCTTAAAGTCCACTTCTAGCAATAGTTAAAGCCTATCCTAGCGATATTTCTTGTTTCTTGGACAATTCTATTTCACCCCTTGTCGGACCGCTATTGGATCACCAATTTTCTACTATCACGCTCGAGATGTCTATATCTAGTTTTGTGGAGTTGAGTTATGTTTAAACTCCACTTCTTAATAATAGGTTTAGCCTATTATGACAAGTATTTGTTCATCATAGTACGTGTTATACACAATTAACCTATTATGACCTACATTGTTATATATGTTATAATTTTTTTTAACCTACATTACTAAACTATAGCCAAGTTTTTATATAGCACTTAAAATAAAAGAAGTTCACTTGGTTTTAATGTCTTTCATATCTAAACTTTTTATTGAAAATGAATCATTAAAAATCTACAAATAAAATAATGTCTTCCACTATGCAAATCTCTCATTAAAATTGTAAAATGCTTCCAACCACAATTGATTCTACATTAAAAGATTAACGTTTTCATCTAATGTGTTCTTGATATGTTTGAGCACTGCAGCATAATCTGCTAAGTTGAAATACCTAATAGTGCTTGCATTTTTCAATGCTTCTTCCCATAGTAACGGTGCTATTATATAAGAATCCAATTGAAGATTTAATCATTTGAACAAAAAATCAAGAAAAAGTTATCTACATACAAATATCTCTATGTATACCAAAACGGCATTACAGGAAGTAGCATTATCAGTTAAAAGTTCTATGCTGTTAGGGAAGTTATCTATGGGTGCTTTAGCACCAAGTTATGCAAATATGGGGGCACTAGAATTGGCACCACCCCAGTACTGGAAATTAATGAGGTATCTTTGTAAGAATGTTGTGTAACTTTCTGGCTTATAGTGGAAATGATCCAAAGTTTGTTTGAAGAAAAATGATTTGATTTCTTCTGTCTCAACTGCAACTGGTTGATCGTGCAGTGATGCTCCCTATTCAGGAATTGTACAAATTGTGAGAAAGAGAACAATTATCAGAGCAAATAAAACTGAGATAATGTGAGAAAAATTTATAGTGATGAACATAATTTTAATTTTGTCACACTACAGTTATAATAACTATTACTTTTATTACAAAAATGTCATTGATGATAGGTAAATAAGTCGTTATAGAATTTTATTTTTCATTAGTGTTTAAAATGTTTATGTGAAGTTAAAATAATTATAAAATATAAGTTTCTATATATAAGTAGTATATGTGAAACAAGATTCAATTAAACATTGAAATTTGAGGAAAGGAAGTCCAATTAAAAAAGTTATTAAGTGATTGTTAGTGGAAAAGAATACACAGAATGAAAGGAAACAAACTAGCACCGTTCATGCTAGAATTGCTAATGGCCCTAGTGGTAATCTATTTATAATCTAATAAGCTTGAAGTGTAGAATTTAAGATACCTTAAATTTCTCCTAATCAGACAATTTGTTTATCTTGCATGAGTAGAGAAAAGAACAATCCTTAATGCATAATGTTTCTCATTGTCAAAAAGTTACCATTACTAACAAACAAGACCCCATTCATCATTTCTCATTATGCAGAAATGAGGTTCTTACCATTAGAGAATTTATAGAATATGACAGCAAACAAGGTTAACCATGAGAGGGTTGAAGGCTTCCAAATTTTAGCACTGGTGAGATGAAAAGTTCTTTTCTTTATGTTTCTGAAGTTCTTTGATTTTATCAAACCGTGATTCCTACAAAAATTGTATTGTCTTTTGCAAAATTATTACATCATTTCAATTGAACACAATGTGCATGCCAACCATTGTCCACAAACCCTAATTCTGAACAGTATGAAAAGGAGTTACAACCTGAATTCCAAACTATAGGTAATAAAAATGGAAAAACTTCTTTTAACAACACTTTTTTAATAACTTTTTGACAACGCATACGTGGCAGTTTGTGATTGGTCCGTTTTAAATATTTTTTAAACATAAATTTAAATAGACCAATAAAATGATGACACGTATCCCGTTGTCAAAAAAGTTGTCAAAAGGTGTTGTCAAAGTATCATTGTCCTTTCCTTCATCCACTCAATGAACTCCATGCATTTTGATTTCCTTACCCTTTTTTTTTCTTACATTTGTTAAGCGGAATTGGTTTGCTTTCATTCTAATTTCATGGCCTTTCTTCCATGTTTTCAGTTAAACAAATTCGAATTTATCAAATAATCTTCTTTTGTACTACTAATCTTTTATCATTTTCTTGGCTTGCCCTCTCCCTCCTCAGAATAAATAAAACATTTATTAAAAATTTATATACAAGTCTAAGTTTTATATTATATATAACAAAGTTACAAATCTTCTACAATGAATTTTCTAAAAAAAAAAAAAGAACTCATCAAAATCAAAGTTTCATTAACTAAAATTTTTAATTATACACAATACAAAAATTATAAAAATTATCGATAATAATAAAATCTTGTTAATAATTCGAGTTTCTCGATGAATTATTGACGATAAAAAGTTATCAGTAATATATTTATCAATAAATTTTATTGAGGGATAAAAAATTTGTTAATATTTAATGAAAATCAAAATTCGTGAGTAAATATCTATTATAATATATACTTATTAATAACTATCTACAAAATTTGGTGATTGATAAAACTTATAGGTAAATATCACAATTGGATTTTTTTTATTCTTTCGCTTTTCTTCTTTTTCATTCTTTTTTTTTTTCTTTTATTTCTTCTTTCTCATATTCTCCTCCTTCTTCTCTCATCTCATCGTTCTTCTCCTCCAATGTCATCGTCTTTGTTGCATTTGTTACCATGCTACCAACTCTAGCTTTTGTTCCTTCTCTCCTCTTCTTCTTTTGTTTTTTTTCACCCATCTCCACTTAATATACAAAAAAAAATTCATTAGATTAAACAGGAAATTTATTAATGAACAATAAAAATATAAATTATTGACGAATTTTTAGACATATAATTATCAACAAGTTTTAATGGTAGATTACACGAATTGGTCAAGACCCAAAGTGTGAAGTGTACCATTACTTTACCAACAAAATTTAACAATGAACAAATTTATCAATAAAAAAATTATACATTATGGGCAAAATTTACTAATATATACATTACCAACAAAAATATTTGTCCATAATTTAAATATAAATATCACCCACAAATTTTATTAATAGAATTTTCGTTGATAATTTAAATTCTAAAATTTGTCAATAAATTTAATTTTATTGAGAAATTTATTTTTGTTAATAATTATGAAAATTTTATAATGATATTTATATAACTTATATGCGGATTATTTGTATTTAAGTTATATTTCGATAATCCGTATATAATTATATAAGAATTATCTATATATGGATTATTCGTATCTGTATATAAGTTATATGTGGATATATTCGTATGTACTTTAACTACGTCTTTTTTATGTATGATTTTTTTCTCTTTTTATGTATGTGGATATAATACAAGTTTTTTTTTTTCTCTTTTGACCCCTAGTTTTAATTTATTTCTAGGTAACATGAATATTTTTCTTTTTGTTCTCTTTTGAGCCCTAGTTTTCGTTTTGTTAGAAAAACTTTTCTACAGAAGTTTTCATCCTCTTTAATTGCTTAACTTATTCAATATTTATTAAGTTTATTATCTTTAAATATTTTTTTCTCTTATTACAACTTTAATTAAACTTCTTCTTTTTTATTTCGCAAGCAATACTGTATTGTCATAATACATCACACCCTCCCCATACCACACTCAATCTAAATAATACTCATTATTTGTAGGATAAATATACGTTACAAAAAAAAAAAGTAATGCGTGATGCTTAAATAATATTTTAATTTTTATTCAAAATTTGATAAATATCTAGTTATAAAAAATAACACTAGTAAATAAATATAAACGCAATACATGATTAATATAGTATAAACGTTTGAGAGTGCACTAAAATATTGATTCCCTAAAATAAGTATGAAATAAATAGGTAGAAAAAAAAATGAAACAAAAACAATATCCAGATGAAAAAGTCCTTCTTTTATGTAAAACTAGATATATGTTTTACCTGCGATATTACGTTTAAATGTTTGACCAACATTAGTCCATTTTACCATCTAAAATAATTAACTGTCTTTGTTAAACTTGGAATTAAAAATTATTTGAGTAATTTCATAATTAAAAAACATTTGAAATATCAATCTGGTCATCTAATATTGACATTGAATTAGTTGTAAATTATAATTTTTAACTATTGCATGATATTGATATTATAATAAATAATTTTAAAGATTTCACACCTTTGCAAAATATAATTTAGACTTACATAAGATTTAAGTAGCATAAATTCTTTAAATTGAATATCCAAAAAAAAATTCATATAATGAGTTTTCAATAAAGAAAAATGTTTTGTTTAGAATTTTGTTATTGCAACTTTTCATCAAAATAGTAATATGGTCAAGTAATATGTATATACGTCACTGTTTTGACTGATAATGGAAACTACATCTACCCTAAATAAAACGAAACATTATTTATTTTCATCGAGGATTCCATATATAATTTTATTTTTACTGGATACTAAAAAATTATTTAAGTCTAATATTTGTATTTAAAAAAGTTGTTTATTATGTTTATAAATTTACAAGTAAATTTTAAATATTTATCTTGTATTGTAGTGCAAAAGTACTAGTTATAGTATAATATACACTAAACTTTGTATAATCTGGGTTCTATTCAACTGAGGGAGGCTTCACTGAAATGTGCACCTATCTGGTGTCAAACAGATACAACCTGTTCATCATTTTAAGTTGATTTTCCTTTTTCTATTGAAACAAATCATGTGATATGATAAACGTAACATGATTTGATTTGCTCCTTTGCTTCATGATAATGCTTTTCATCTGGGCTATCTATGAGAGAAAAGTATGGAGTCATGGAAGCCTTTTTCATTCACTGTTATATCTTTCGTGTCAAAGTGGTGTTGATTGTTGATCCAATTTCTCATTATGTGCTCTTTGACTGTTTCTAGTTTCCATTGGTTGTCGGTTGATCAACTACTGAATACCAGAAGAAAAGTGGTAAACTTGTGTAAGGGAATTCCATTGTTTGAGAGGAAGCCGCTCTCAAGAATCATGTCCTTTTTAATGTTATTTTCTGGTATAAGGTACAGATTATTGCTTGCACTGTATCTTTTCTTTCAGTTTAACTGTGTTTCTTTAGCTCTGCACTGTTTTAGGACTTTGATTCAACTTGGATGAAGTTTTCCTTGTTTTACTAGTTGTGGTAGACATTGCATTCATGATAATTGAAGAGGCCATGTTTTTTTATGCTTTCAGGAATGCTCTGACAGATGATGAATTAGGCCTGGAAATAGTGCATATTGCACTCCCTACAACTCTGGCTTTGGCAGCAGATCCTATTGCTTCTCTAATTGATACTGCATTCATCGGCCATATAGGTTTGATTTACATTTTCCCAGAAAACTGTTAGACTGATACAATTAACGTTTTGTGAATATTTATGGTGTTTGCTGCTGACTAGTAATGCAACCTGTTTGGGGATTTTCACTTTTCATATGCACAACGGGTGTCTAAAGTCCAGTTTTAGGCTTACAAGGACATAGTGGTTGGAGATTTGACCTTATGAAGTTTCATATTTGAGGACAAATTTAGGTGCCCACATTGTGAGATCCATGTTGTCGACCTCACCTAGTTGGATAACGCCTTTGTTGTTCTTGTTATATTATGAATGATGATGATGAAGAGGACACAGGGCAAACGGTGCTGCAACTATGTGAATGGTCACAATGGTAACATTTTCACAAGTCATAGAATTAAAATCTAGAAAGTGGGATATGTCTTGAAGATTGAGGGGCCTATAGAAGTGTTATAAATGTAGCTAACTATGTTTATTGTTTTAATACTTCTCTTCTCTTGTGTCCTTGTGTTCATAAATAGTTAAAGTGGTGAACAGCAAAAGATTATCCATACCATTAGGGATGAAACAATGCTAAATATTTCCATGAACTGTTAGAAGAACTATAGCTTTTACTGTAGGAATTACCCTTTCATAATTTTTTTTTTGTCCATTTTCCAGTTACTAGCTTGCCATTGACTGCATTTATTGCTATTTTGTAGGCCCTGTGGAGCTTGCTGCTGTGGGAGTCTCCATTGCTATTTTCAATCAAATCTCAAAAATTACAATAATTCCGCTTGTCAGTGTTACAACCTCTCTGGTTGCTGAGGAAGATGCTGCTGAACAAAGTCATCAGTCGGAAAAAGAAATTCTGCTTGAGGAATCTAATGTAAATGTAAAGGTGGATATAGAAGACAAAACTGGTATATATATTTTTCAAGGACAAACAACCATTCAAATTTATGAATTTGTATTTTATGGTTCATTCAATTGAAGCTTTTCTGGTTTACTCTATAAGTATTAAATTTACTTTTATTTACATTTTTAAGGCAACACTTTTTCAATAAATGCTGATAAAAAGGCTGCAGTTGGCCGTGGCAAAGCCTATATTCCATCAGCATCATCAGGAATAGTTATTGGCGGTGTTCTTGGGGTCCTACAAACTCTCTTTCTCATTTTTACAGCTAAACCGATGTTGAATTACATGGGCGTTGATTCTGTGAGTACTTTCTGGACAAACCATGAAATGAATCACTTGGGCTGACTTAACAATGTGTCAGTGCTGTTTTTAGTCCCTAGAAAGTGACTAATCTTTGGTTTTATTCCTGACTTCCAAAACTATTAGTTTTCATCCCTATATGTTTAACAGAGTTTAGTCCTTATAATCTTGAGTTTTTGTTCTCTGCATTATTAGTTTCAGAGACTAAAGTTTGACTATTTCAAAACTATAGCGATGAAAACTTATGGTTTTAAAAGTAGGAACTAAAATCAAAACCGATCCATTTTCCAAGAAGTAAAAACACCATTAACCCTTTAATAATTATTTGAAGCTAACCTTAATTTTTTATTTTTGGTCTATAGTTTTAGAAGACTTTAAATGACTGTCATATTGTTTTTCATGCAGAATTCTCCTATGTTCAAACCAGCACAACAATACTTGACACTGAGATCATTTGGTGCACCAGCAGTTATTATTTCTATGGCAATTCAAGGAGTTTTTCGTGGAATCAGAGATACAAAAACTCCTTTGTATGCTACAGGTACTTCACATCTTCTATACATTGGATCAGTATATCTATCCAGTTCATTATGGTGATACTAGATCTCTGTTAATTGTTACTTGATAATATGATTTCCATTTAGATAAATCACTTCCTCTAGTGTTCCAATTTTTATCATAATCTCCTAACTAAGATTTCCTTTATGTGGATAAATGATTCCAATCAACAACATTGATGCTATGAAAGGGAGAGAAAAAGTTCTGACGTGAAAAGTTGCGTTTAAATTAAAAACAAAAGGGACTGATTAGCATTTTTGTATATTTTTTATGTTGTTTCATGTGCATCCATTCAAATTTCTTGAATCAGATCTTGATAGAGACTAAAGGGTTAGTGGAGATCAATTAAAATTTATTTCTAAACACAAAATGAGAAATACCTTATTCTCATTCAGTAACTTGTAAAACTTCATTGCAGTAATGGGAGATGCAACAAATATCCTTTTAGATCCATTGCTTATGTTCGTAGTGCGGTTGGGAGTCAGTGGGGCAGCCATTGCCCACATTTTCTCGCAGTAAGTTCACCTTTTGAGATTCATTTATGATTAAGGATATATCACACAAACAAGATGTTCCAGCTGAAGTCACATTGGTGACATGATTTAATAGGTACTTGATAGCCATAATGCTATTGTGGAGTTTGATGAAACAAGTTGTTCTTCTGCCTCCGACAATGAAAGACTTTCAATTTGGGAAGATTCTGAAAAATGGTTATGATTTTATCTATTCCTTCTCTACTTTTAAAATCTCCTGCTTCCTAATTTCTTATCATTACTTTTCTTCCTACCGCTTGAATTTGATCAATCTCTTGTAGTCTTCTGTAAATATTTTTGATGCATTCTCAAGGACAAGTTTCTGACTCAGTTTTCTTCCCTTGGTTGTAGGGTTTCTGTTGTTGGTTAAAGTTGGAGCTGTGACTTTCTGTGTGACCTTGTCTGCATCCCTAGCAGCAAGGAAAGGATCAACAACTATGGCTGCATTTCAAATCTGCTTACAAATTTGGATGGCAACATCTTTGCTTGCTGATGGATTGGCTGTTGCTGGACAAGTAAGTAATTCATAATGAGTCCAAAAACCTATTTCTAAAGCTCATTTGAAATGTCAAAATAAATATCCTACTAGAGGGAGATTCGATAGAATAGTGAGTAAACCCATATAAAAGAGCATAACATGGCATTCAACTCAAAATCCTACAATAATAGATTTTTAGGTCTTTTCTTATATTTTGTTCTTCTTGTTCATTTCTATTCAACATGAAAGGTTTCCAAGATTTTCAATGAAAGGTTTCCAAGATTTTCTGCCTCGATTCAACTGTCAATTCCATACTTGGCATGTGCCAGCAAGACACCCGAAACTTCTAATTGGAACTTCTATATCATCATGGTTATGAAATTCTCGAGTTAACTCGTAAACTCGTACGAGTTTAGGTTCTTAGACATGACTTCCGAGTTAACTGGAAAGTAAACTTTTTTTCTGCGTAAACTCGGTAGAATCGATTATGAAATCGATAGGATTGTGTAGAATCGCAAGTTTGGAACGATTCTACGAGCTTAAAAAGGAAAAAATTAAGAAAAAACGAGGTCGATTGAAGTTTAGGGTTTCATGACCTGACTATCACTATCTCTCGTACCCTTTTGTCTCTTCATGGCACTACTACAATTCTTTTTTTATTATATATTTAATGAAATGCATCAAAATTAATGACAATAATTCAAATATTTATGTTTTACAATATTTATTTTTATGAACAATATATCTATATATTTTATTTATTTAAAATTATATAATTTTATAGACTTATTTGAATTAATATATTATTTATATAACTTTTTTATCTGATGTAGACTCTTATAAGTTTACGAGTCGAGTTTACATAAATTCTTGAATTTGATAACCTTGTATACCATTATTGTCAATCCTGTTTAAAGCATATACAAATTTCTTATTGATTGCATTTAGTGAGTTTCTACATGCTCCTGTATTGAATTTGCCTCAGAATCATCATTAATGTTAAACGAAGACAGCTTACACCATAAACCATAATAACATGAAAGGGAAGAGAAACAAAGCAATTTTAGTGTTTGCTGCATAACCATACTATTATCCATACTTGATTCATGTTTAAGGAAAAAAAAAAACATGACAGATGATAGACCATCATCATACTCATAAATGGTATCAGCAAAAAGATGTGTATTCACCATCATTAAAAAAGTACAAATCTGTCCAAAATCAGACTAAATTCATCTACTTAACTAAACATTACCATTAACACAAGCAAACATGGCTATAACAGTAAAAAGAAAGGTAATTTTGAAGAGTTTTACGGTCCATTAATTTCACAAGTCAATTACATGCATCCTCATAGTCTCCTTGTGATATTTATCATCATTCACGTATCAATCTTCACTCCCGAGATGTTTTTATTTCCCAAATGTAAGTTCCTTTTATACATTCAAGTCAATATAGACAATAGTGAGATTGTTTTCAGGCTATTATTGCAAGTGAATTTGCTAAAAGGGATTACAAAAAGGTTGTCGAATCTGCCTCACGTGTGCTGCAGGTATTCCAACTTGCTACTTCAATATTATTTATTTAGTTATTGATGCTCTTAATTCACCTATCCTGAGTAATATTACTATGCAGCTTGGCTTGATTCTTGGGCTGGTGCTCTCGGTCCTTCTTATGAGTCTACTGCCCTTTGGTTCTAAGTTATTTACAAATGACAGAAGTGTTCTGCAACTTATCAGTATTGGCATTCCAGTAAGTAACATCAATACAATATAAAATAACACTCTTTCTTCCTAACAATGTAATGATTTCATAGTTTCTCATCTGTTTTTCCTCTCTTTACTTGATGAATACTTGGTCAGTATGTTGCTGCCACTCAACCCATCAATGCTTTGGCATTTGTTTTTGATGGAATCAACTATGGGGCATCAGATTTCACATACTCCGCTTACTCAATGGTAAGTTAATTAGAAAAATTACTTCTTCTGTAGATTCAAGCTAGTATCTTAGATTGTGTTCATGATTCACTAATACTGATCAACCTTTTGCCTTTGAAAACAAGGAAAAAAATGATATTGTGAATGTTGACCAACAACCATTTAATTGCTATTATGTACTTAGAAAGAATTATTGCAATGATTACCCAGCCCCCAACTCCTCCTTTGTGGCCCCATTATTGCTTATGTACTTGCTATTATTCTCAGATTATGGTGGCGTTGGTGAGCATATGTAGTTTATATGTGCTGTCCTCAAGCTTTGGCTTCACTGGTATCTGGATTGCGTTGTCTATTTACATGGCTCTAAGGATATTTGCAGGGTTTTGGAGGTAACTTCTGCTACAAATAAAAGACACATTAGCATAAAAATTTACGACGTTGCATTGAAAGATGTAAACATTTATGAACTTTATTATTCAGGATTGTTACTGCATCAGGACCTTGGAGCTTCCTTACCGAAAACTCTAATTTGTTCCAGTAGTTCCATGCGGCTTTTAACCATTTTGAGTTTTTGATTCTAACGTGCACAGCACAAGCAACATTGAAGAGATACCCTATCATGCAGTACGACTACTTCAGCTATTTCTTCCTTCTAGTGGGGTGGCTCTTTTCAAATGATAGTTTTTATTTGAAGTGATTTTTTTACTACACATGAATACACGTGTATATATGTATATGAAGACAGTTTGTATATAGATGAGATTTTAGGAAAGAAAGAGCAAACTATGTCTTCTTTTTTAATTGAATGTAAATGTTTTGGTTCTCAATTGGAAGATCTTGAATATCTTATTTAAGGACAGTATATATCGAAAGTCTTTTATTTAAGGACAGTATATCCTATTCTAGAGCAACAATACAAAGGAAGAGTCACCACTAAAATAATTGTACTTAAAAAATTAAAAAAATATTTTTGCTTGATAGGTAGGCCTTCCAATGTAAAAAAGACTCACACTTGAAAGAAATATTATTAGCAAATTCAATGTGAGTTATAAATCTTACATTAGTTAGAAATGACTAAGATGAAATTTTAGGTTTAAGGTGGTGTCGTGATATCTTATAGGAGTCTGTCTACGACTCATTGGTGTCCAATCTCTCAGTCTCTCCCCTTTAAAAAACCTAACACTAGGTTGTTTGCAATCTTTAATCACACAAAAGTGTGTTTTGAAAAGAAACTTGTAATACTCCTCATGAAGTTTGAGGATTTCTTGTATTGAAAATCTTCTATTTTAAAAAAGTAATTTTTGAAAATCTTCTATTTTAGAAAAGTAATTCCCACATTAGAGTATAGTAAAAAAGTAAGGGTTTCCACCAAGATACAAGTACTTAACATGTTTATGCTTAAGATGGAGGTTTTCTAATGTAAAATTGACTCACCCTTAAGGTAAGATTGTTAAGAATTTAAGGTGAGTTGAAAGTCTTATGTTTGGTTAGAAATGACTAAGATAATATTATAACCTATTATATGAAGGTTTTAGGTTGAATGTGGTTTCATGGTTTTTATATAGGTTTGTTCACCACTCATTGATGTCAAATCTCCCATGTGTCTCTCTTAAAAATTCTAACACTAGGTTGTTTGCATTTTTAATCACAAAATTTGTTTTCAAAAGACAACTTACAAAGTTTGTTTTCAAAAGACAACTTATAACATTTCTTTATCAGTTAAGAAACACCTAATAATTTTTTATTAATATCCAAAATATATAAGATATCAAAAAATAATTTGACACCTAAAAAAATTTTAAATTGTTTCTATATTTTCACAACATCTATTTTCTATTCTTAATTTAGAAATATAATATTTGTTAAACACTTTGAAAAGTTCTCATTCATATGAGTCATATAGTTTGTAGAAACTTATTTAGAAGGTAATATTTCGTAGATTTTGTAGATTTGTTAGCTGTAAAACACAATGTAATTTTATCTTTTGATTTATCTTTTACCATCTTGACTTGTCTTTTAGCATCTTGATGTTTCATGGGGAAATTGGGATTTGTATTTTCTCATTGTAATTCTTGACTTTAAAAGTAACTTCAAGAATATGAAGTAAAGTGCCTTGGATGTTTTATTAATCTTCTTTAAGCTTATGCTTGTGAGCCACGCATCATTTGTGACAAAATAATTATAAATAAATTCTTTATGTTTTTCAACAAAATAATAGATATTTCATATAACATTGTACCAGAACTTTTCCAATATAGTATGGAATCAAGAAATTCCTTACTCAATAATCTTATTCTATTAATAATATCTAACAATTTATTCAAGTATTCATTAAACGTCAAACTTTTTCATATTTATGTAAAAAATTTCCTAAAATCGAATACAAATAAAAATATTAAACAAATATTATCAACTGAGAGAATATCTTCTTATATAAACTATCTAAAGGCAATTATTTATGATTCATCATCCGTCTAAGGTAATCAAATAGGAGTGTCCCATGCCAACCCATGGTATTTATGATTCAACCATAAATATTTGAACTACTCATCATAGATATTTCTACGAGCAACTCTCCACCATCCAAACAATGATATCTAGATCAATTCAAACTAAACCAAGGTATCCTTGCATTTCATTCCCACAGATCTCTCTGAAAAACATCATGGCCGAATCACTTCTTTTCACCTTCGCAGAATCACTCATAGGGAAGCTTGCTTCTGGAGCCGTTCACGAAGCTTCTCTTGCTCTCGGTGTGCACGCAGATCTTCAACAGATGAAAATGAGTATGTCACTCATCAAAGCTTTCCTGTTAGATGCTGAGCAAAAGAAGCCAAGGAGCAACTCACTGAGTGAATGGCTGATACAGATCAAGCAAGTGTTCTCCCACGCAGAAGACTTAGTTGATGATTTTGAGTGTGAAGCGTTGCGGAAGCACGTTGTCAACACTCGCGGTGGCTTCACAAGACAGGTACGTCGTTTTTTCTCAACCAGTAATCCAATCATTTACCGAATCAGAATGGCACATGAGATAAAAGACATCAAGGAGAGGTTGCAGAAAGTTGCAGCTGATGGGAACACGTTCGGCCTTCAAATCATTGACCAAGATACACGTGTCGTGCATGTGACGGATACTACTTATTCCCACGTAAACCCTTCCAATGTTATTGGAAGACATCATGAAAAACAGGAAATACTAAAGCTTTTACTACAACATGATCATGATGGTTATGACAAAAGTCTCTCAGTTGTTTCCATTCTGGGATTCGGTGGTTTGGGAAAGACCACACTGGCAAAGTTGGTGTTCAATGACACCACCATCGACGAGTGTTTCCCATTGAAGATGTGGGTTTGTGTCTCTGGTGATTTTGAGCTTAGGAATGTGCTTATTAAGATCCTCAATTCTGCTTTAAACCCAACTAACGAAAACTTCAAAAACATTGAGACTGAGCAGCTTCAAAATCGTTTGAGAAATACACTTCAACGCCAGAAGTTCTTGCTTGTGCTGGATGATGTGTGGAACGAGTATCAAGCTAGATGGGATGATTTGAAGGAAATACTAGATGTAGGTGTTGAGGGGTGTAAAATCTTAGTGACAACTCGTAGCCACTTGACAGCTACCATGATGTGCACCAAATCCTCCAACTCTTACCATCTAGAACGCCTTTCTGAAGATGATTCCTTCTTTTTATTTGTCAAAACGGCTTTTAAAGAAGGGGAAGAAGAAAGATATCCACAGTTGTTGGAGATTGGGAAGGAAATCGTGATCAAGTGTGGAGGAATACCATTGGCAGTGAAAACTTTAGCGAGTTCACTGTTCTCTGTGGTTGGTAAAAGCAAGTGGGAGGCTATGAGAGACGATAAGATTTGGAATTTGCCACAAAAAGAAAAGGACATTTTGCCTGCTCTTGAGATAAGTTACAATCAACTGCCTTCCCATTTGAAACCCTGTTTTGTTTGCTTCTCCCTTTTCTGTGAGGGTTCTGAATTTTTTAGCTTTTATGTTGCTAAGTTGTGGGAGGCACTTGGTTTTCTTCCACCACCAAAGGAAAATGAGACAATGCATGATATTGCCATTCAATTTCTGCGTGAGCTGTGGTCAAGATCTTTTCTCACAGATTTCATTGAATTAGGCCATGGTTACAGTTTTAAATTACATGATTTAGTGCATGATCTTGCTATGTATACTGCCAAAGGTGAGTTTCAGACAATATACCCCCGCAGTTCAAAAATATCTCCCAATGCTCGACATTTGGCATTCAGTGATAATAATCTGCTAGACCAAGCTGTCATTCCTACTGGTCTGAGAACTATAATTTTTCCTGATGAAGCCACCAATGAAGCTTTCTTGAACACATTGGTGTCAAGGTGCAAATACTTGAGGTTTTTAGAACTGAGTAACTCTATATACGAGAGTTTACCTCCTTCCATTGGAAAGTTGAAACACTTAAGATATCTCAGTCTCTTTGGGAGTAAAAACCTTAAGGGACTTCCTCGCTCAGTTTGTAACCTGCAAAATTTGGAAACTTTGAACCTTAATCAATGCACGGAGCTACAAGAATTGCCCAAAGGAATAAGCAAACTCATCAGCCTACGCCAGTTGCATATAACCACAAGGCAACTTCATTTTCCGGACCAAGAAATCTCAACTTTGACTTCTTTAGAGACTCTAACATTCAACTCTTGTGATAATTTGGAGTCATTGTTGAAAGGGATACAACTTTCTAGTCTTAAAAATTTGTCTTTGCATGACTGCGGGAAACTGAAATCTTTGTCCTCTCATGTCATAACAAATTTGGAGAATTTGGTTATCGACAATTGTTGTGAGTTGGAATTGTCAATGGGCTTTGGCAACCAAATCCCTGATTTAAGGTTAAAGTCTCTTGCTTTTAAAAGTTTGCAACAGTTGGTCACTTTGCCTCAGTGGTTGCAAGGATCTATGAACAAACTACACTCCTTGGTAATTGCTGACTGCAACAATCTTAAGGAGCTTCCTGAGTGGCTTTCTTCTACGATTTGTCTCAAACTGCTTGTAATTGAATACTGTTCATCCCTGCAGTCACTCCCTGATAACCTCAAAAATCTTGAAAATTTACTCATTAATAGCTGTCCTGAATTATGCAAAAGATACCAGCCGGGGGTTGGACAGGATTACCACAAAATATCTCACATCCAAAAAGTTTTTGTTGGTGAATTGGAAGAGTGATGGCAATTCTTTGATAACAAAGTTTAAGGTGTTTGATTTTTGTGTTTTTGGTTTTCATATTATATAGACTAAATTATAACAAGGTTGTGATTAGATAGACCTTCATGAAAAAACATATAAATACCATATCAAAAATATGATTGTTAGAACTTTTAAGACGTATTTATTACAACATTGATTGTTAAACCGGTTTAATACTGAACTAAATTAAACATTAGACTATTTTTAACAGATACACCTCATGGGTTAGAATATCCGAAAAGCCAAAAGGGAAGCTAAAGAGTGAAAAGATTGTTTGAAATGAACAGGCCTACATCCAAAATAATATTGCATACAGGAATAGTTATTCAATTGACTTCTTGGGAGTTATTTTTTTTTGTTAAAGATTAGTTACTGAAAGTTGTATTTGTAAGCACTCTGTATCTCATGTAACATTTTATATTTGTTAAAAATTCTTACTTTCATATGCTGTACTCATTACCAAATATGAAAGTAAGAATTTTTTTTTTATAACATTTTATATTCTACTAATAAGAACCAGTATCAAGAATGAGAAAGTTGACCTGTTACATATAATAGAAAAATATCTTAAACATTTTAGATTGAAAGTTTAACTCATGATATATTAGTATTGAATTTTTCCTATATAAAATATTTTATATATAAATAATATTACAATATTTATATATAGTGCATACTAAATACATATCAATATATATTATTTTATAATATATAATATCAAAATATAAACTTAAATATATTTTGTGTCTATAAAATTAGTAAAATTTGACTTTAGTTACTATTAAAAAAGTTTCTTTAATTTTCATCTATGGAAAAAGTTGAAATTTGACTAGTAGTGAAAGGTCATAGTTTTCATCTGAAGAAAGAATGCTTAATTAATTCTGTCCGAAATGCGATGTTAACATTTGTTACCTACAATGATTGGGTTTTCTTGTATTTTTTATTAATTAAGTTATGTAATTAATTTTTGGTTTAAACCCGGATGGTATTCATATGTTGAAGAATATCAAGTGATTGTTTTTTTGAAAATATAAATTTTATAAAATTGTAACAATAAAATTGACGTGGTAAGGTTGATCTAGATGATTTTATTACGATGTGATAATATTAATCTGGATGACTTTATTACGTGAAAAATATAAATTATGATTTGTAATGAAAATTTTAAATTAAATTCTCTGATTCTAATTAGATAATGTAATTAAATCTCTTTAACTCTAATTCCCAGCGAAGGAGGAAGCTTCCTTTCCTCTTGGTTTTCTAATTTCGATTGGGTTGTTTTCTGTTTGATTCTTTGTTTGTAGGAGTAGTGGTGGAAGTGTCCCGACCTTATTTTTGTAGTGATTTGGAGTTGCATGGGGTTAATTTCTAGGAATTCTCTTATTAGAACTAGATATTCGGTGGATTACTGTCTAATACAGTAATCGTGCTTACTTAGTTTGTTAGGTTTTCTTCCTTTTTAAGTTTATGTTTCTCCCTTTCCCCTTTGAACTCTATAAATAGAGTTTCCCCCTTTCTTAACAGTTGTAACACATAGAGATATACACAATACACAAGACGGACATTTTGTACACAAGTAAATAGAGGAACGTTTACTCTAACCTTTGATCCATGCTTCTCCATCTTTCTCCTCTTCGATCTTCTTTCTGTTTCTTCATCCAGTGAAGGGTGTTCCGAGCTTTGATGCTGAATCACTGTGGAGATCTCCAACTACCCCCTTTTTCTCTCGCGTCTCGCTGTCCAATCTCTCACCTACCATCTGACTGAAGAGGCTTCTTGCGAAAGAGATATTTCGCGTTTATTGGGTCGAAGGCCATTGGGCCTCAACTATTTTTGTTTGGGTCAGTTTTTTATTGTATCAAGAGCATGATTAATACTCACTCTACTTCCGCTGCACAGGTTTCATTCTTGAATCACTGTGGAGATCTCCAACTACCCCCTTTTTCTCTCGCGTCTCGCTGTCCAATCTCTCACCTACCATCTGACTGAAGAGACTTCTTGCGAAAGAGATATTTCGCGTTTATTGGGTCGAAGGCCATTAGGCCTCAACTGTTTTTGTTTGGGTCAGTTTTTTATTGTATCAAGAGCATGATTAATACTCACTCTACTTCCGCTGCACAGGTTTCATTCTTGATGTTTATTGCTTAGTTTCTTGGACTATTTCTTACTTCAGACTACAATGGATAACACAGATCAGTCCACCAACCCTGTCAGACCTACTTACATCCTGGGGAGAATTCGGGCCTAACCTTCATCTCTCAAGTCCTAACTGAGACTAATTACTCTTCTTGAAGCAGAAGCATGAGAAGAACTCTCTTCTCCAAGAACAAGATCAAATTTATTGATGGGTCAATCAAGAAACCCAAAAAAAGTGCAGCTTTATTTGATGCATGGGAAAGATGCAATATGATGGTACTCTCATGGATCATAAAGACACTTTCTCCATAGATTGCACAAAGTGTGATATATGTTGAAGAAGCCAAAGAATTGTAGGATGAGTTAAGGGAGACATTTTCTAAAGGTGACTATTTTAAAATTTATGACATTCTTCAAGATATTCATTCAATCAAACAAGGGGAAAAAAGTGTTAATCAATTATTTATTGATTTAAAAATCCTTTGGGAAGAATTGGAATCCCTTAGGCCCATACCCAATTGTACCTGTAAGATCCTTTGCAATTGTGAGTTCTCAAAGAATTCTCTTAAATACTGAGAAATAGAACACGTTATATGCTTCTTGAAAGGGCTGAACGACACCTATAACACTGTCCGAACCTAGATTCTCTTAATGGAACCTCTGCAAAACATCAATCATGATTTCTCCCTCATTATGCAATAGGAGAGACAAGAAAGATCTGATACTGGCATTGTAACCCAAAATCAGTCTACTGAAACAACAAGAGTTCTGACCAATTGCTGACAAAAACAACAAATATAAAACTGACCAGACCTGGAAAAATCAAGGTCGTGGTGCTGGGTCACGTGGCCAGGAAAGAGGCAGAGGAAGGAATCCTAGCTATGGAAAGCAATGTTCCTACTGCAACAAGATGGATCACATTGTGGATGAGTGTTATTCCAAGCACGATTATCCACCTTGGTACAAACAGACTGACAACAATTAAGAGAAAAGAAGTGACTGGAATTCAGTCAATGCCTTCCAGAGCAATTTTGGACTAGAGATAGTTCATCAAGGCGGCATCAATACTGCCTTCAACTCACTCACACCAGAACAAATGAAAAAGCTTCTCAGAATAATTGAGAAAGCTATTGAACCTACACATAAAATCAATTAAATGCAGAGGAATGACCAAGACGACAAACCAGGTAATCTTTCTTGGATTATTGACACCGGGGCCACTGATCATGTGACCCATGAGAAAATGAATTTTGTCACTTTCTATAAAATTAAGCCCATTTAGGCTACCAAATAACTCTATTATTATTGTTGAACATGCAGGAATTGTCCAATTCTCTAAAGATTTTGTGATTTTCAATGTCCTATATATCCCTGATTTTTCTTTCAATTTAATCTTTGTTCAAAGTCTTATAAAAGACTTGAATTGTAGTCTAGCTTCTTGATAATGACATATTTTACCATGATTTCAGTGATGAATCAAGAGAAATTGTCAACCCTTTCCTAACTTTTTACCTTGTAAANCCTTGTTTTCTTTTAGTTTGATTAAGTGGTTGCACCCCAAGCTCTAATGAGATATTTTGTTCACTAATCCTTGCTTTTATGTGCTTAAGGTAATTGGAAGAAGTCTATGCATCAAAGGAAGGCACTGGAAACCAAGAAAAGCAAGAAAAGCAGCAAAAACGAAGAAACACAATTATGCTGAAATCAGGCTCGAGCCCCCCCAGTTTTGGGGGGCTTGAGCGCCAATGCATCAGCTCCTGAAGAGTGACTGACGTGCGCCTGAGCGCCCCAGTTTTGGGGGGCTTGAGCGCCAACTTTGCTGACATGGCAGATTTGCCCTGTTTCACTTGGATGCACGAAGAACTTGCCATCTTTTGCTACCCAAACGCATTTCCTCTGATTGGGAGCTCTTGGAGCGAGCTAGGAGCTGTGGGAACAACCCTTCTTCTTCCTTGGGTTCTCTTCTTTCTTCCATTTCCACCATTGTTGTAAGCTTGAGCTCTCCATTCATGGAGAGCTAGTTTCATTATTGTTGGGGGATTGATGTAACCACTAAACTCTTATGTAAAGCATGTTGTTTTGAATGAATATATACCTC
>NC_028358.1:3570406-3572452 GCF_000741045.1 Vigna radiata var. radiata | reverse complement strand
AGAGGAAGTGATTTTCTATGCATAAGAGTGAAGTAGGTGAAATCATACCCCCAACAATATCATTCCATTGCATTTCTAATCTCTCCATCTCAAAGTGTTTGAGTGCTTAAGATCACTTTTATCATTTATGTTTTATAGTTACTTTAATTTCACTAAAACTCAAATTATGGAAACACTCTTTAGTCTATGTTAGTTAGAAATTATACGATTGTCTAGTTTCACGAGTCTCTTGGGAAACGATTTCCGGTCTTACCGGTTTATTACTTTAGGCGATTTGGTACACTTGCCAAAGAGTTAACACTTCTTCTTTTGAGGTTTGCCAAATAAGGAAGAATTCTACATTGAAGATGATTGGGTGTGCTAACCATTACAAAGAACTCTATTACCTATAAGCTTTTCCAAATTTTGATCAGGACTTTGTTTCGAAATATGTTTTCTCTTTTAAACATGCAGATGTAAATTTGTGGCACTATAGATTAGGCCATCCTGGACATAAGATTGTAAAACAGATATGCAAACACTTTCGTTATGTACAAATGAATGCTAATATTGTTTGTGATGTTTGCCACTATGTTAAACAACATAAATTGTCTTTCCCTACAAGTGTTTCTTTATCTGATGAGTGCTTTCAACTAATTCACTGTGATATATGGGATCCTCTTTCTATTTCTTCTATTCATGGTCATAAATATTTCCTTACAATTGTTGATGACTATAGCAGACATACCTGGGTATTTTTAATGAACAATAAGGGTCAAACTAGGGATTTACTGCAAAATTTTATTGTCAGAATTAAAAATCAATTTGGTAAAGTGATTAAGACTATTAGGTCTAATAATGGACCCGAGTTCAACTGTGTTAACTTGTATGATTTGTATGGCATTAACCACCAAACTAGTTGTGTTGAAACTCCTGAACGGAACTCTGTTGTGGAGCGTAAGCACCAACACATCCTTAATGTGACCCGCAACCTTATATTTCAATCTAATGTGCCCAATGCCTATTGGTCCTATGCTGTCAGTCATGTTGTCTACCTCATAAACAGATTACCTTCTCTCGTTCTCAACAACAGAACCCTCCATGATCTCATCTATGATGTGCCTCCCACCTATTTGAATTTGAAAGCTTTTGGATGCCTTTGTTTTGCTTCCACCCTTGAAAGTGGCAGGAACAAGCTTGACCCAAGAGCTAGGAAGGGAATTTTCTTTGGTTACAAGAGTGGTGTCAAGGGCTATATTGTCCTTGACATCAACATTAGAGAGTTGTTCATAAGTAGGAATGTTATATTTTATGAAGATGTTTTTCCTTGGAAAGGTCAACAAAACAACACAGAAATGGATAACCAAGAAGCCGACAGAACCACTTTCCTCACTGATCCTCTAGGCAATTGTGGTCTTAATGATGATAGAAGACTTGTTGAAGTGGAGACTAATGGTCAAGAGGAGACACAACAAGACACTACTGGCAGAAATAGCATTGACAGTGAGGCTGATAGCAGTGAAGAAGACCACGGGTGCAGGAGATCTGATAGGGTCAGAAATCCTCCACGATACCTAAACGACTATGTTCACCAGGTTAATCAATCCTTGTCTGTGAAAAACAACCTCAAAATTCCTTATCCCATTTCTGATCTACTGTCTTGTGATTCTCTGATAGAAAAACATTTAAAGTACAATATGGCCATCACTACCAACACTAAGCCTCATTCTTATAATGAAGCCAAAGATGTGTGTGAATAGGCAGAGGTCATGCAAAAGGAAATCAAAGCCTTACAGGACAACAATACTTGGTTTCTAACACAACTTCCTCCAGGGAAAATTGTAATCGGCTACAGATGGGTATATAAAATTAAATACAAGGCTGATGACACTATAGAAAGGTATAAGACTCGTCTAGTAGATAACGGTTATACCCAGCAAGAAGGGATAGACTATTTGCACACATTCTCTCTTGTTGCCAAGTTGATGTTAACTCTTTGGCAAGTGTACCAAATCGCCTAAAGTAATAAACCGGTAAGACCGGAAATCGTTTCCCAAGAGACTCGTG
>NC_028358.1:3563593-3567896 GCF_000741045.1 Vigna radiata var. radiata | reverse complement strand
ATCCAAGTTGGAACGCAAACTGTTCATTAAATCCTAAACTAAAAACTAAATTTCAACCAAGTTCAGCAATTAAATTAGAAAACAAAGCAAAAGAAAGCAATATAAAACAGGTCCTGTGAAACTCATGATGTGCTCTAATCACTCATATATGCATCCTCATCAGCATCATCCTCGTCATCTGCTTCCTCCTGCTCATCATCATCAGTTGCTGCACCATATGAGCTGGCTCCACCTCCCCCGGTAGAATGGGGCTGGTCCCCAGGCCATGCTACTTGGGCCGCATATTCCTCTGATGACATCTCTCTGTGTGGCGACATTTGTTTTTATTCTCTTGGAGTCGGATAAGAAAGGCATTTCTGCACAAAAAGATTGAAACTAAAGTTTGCCAAATTGAGCTCACAATATAAGTATGCATTTGTAACAAACAATCATTAGATTGCATGATCATGAGTTCACAAGGAAGAAAACACATTATAGACGCAAGAAAAATCACAAAACACAGGTTGGAGCATGAAAAATTTAAAGCAGAACAGAAAACCAGAGTTGCAGTTTCGTCAGGCTCGGGCCCCCCCAGTTTTGGGGGGCTTGAGCGCGAATGGGTCAGAATGCCAGAAAACTGGCTTTGTGCAGTCCGCGCTTGAGCGCCCCTTTTTGGGGGGGCTTGAGCGCCATACCAGATTGCAGATTTTGNAAAATTTGACAACTCACCCTATGATTTTTGGAATTTGACACTTCTTGGCACTCAATTCAACCCAGATTAATATGTTTTCACTATACAAACTTGATCAAATCCATGAGGAGTGAAATTGAGTGCAAGAATGACAAANTAAGTGCACACTTCCAAAGCTTTCTAATTCTACAACTCAAGGCTTTACTTTTTGACACTTTAAACATACCTAAAATTAACAAAACATAATAAAACATACATAAACACACCATAACACATCAAAACAGATTGAACCACTCATATTCACATCAATTTACCACAACACTCAACATTACACCAATGCAACTATTAACATCACACAAGTTACAATTCAAACTAACATGCTCCAAAATAACCAAATTAAACTAAAACATTCTAAAGCTAATTCAAACAATCCAAACACACTCAAACAACAAAATCACACATAAGAAAAGGTTAGAAAACCGGGTTGCCTCCCAGTAAGCGCTTCTTTAACGTCACTAGCTTGACACCATTAAGCTCAAGTTTGACTTTTGATGTTGGTGTGCTTTCTCCTTTCATGACACCAACACATNCTCAAAANCTTTCTAGTAACCAACTTGACTCTCCTAGAGTAAGGAGCCTCAATTTCAAGTATTGCATTTGCCTTGATAGCCTTGATGACCCATACCTTGTTCTTTAGCTTCACTGGTTTGNCAGGTTTGGGTTCATTCTTTTCCACGACAGAGTCTTGGTGAACTAGTTTTTCTTCCTTATCTTCTTGCTCTTCTTTCCCTTTTGGGGAGAAACAATTAAGACTCTTCTTGGCCAACTTAGCAACTTGCCTTGGTAGACTAGTAACAGATAGAACTTCATCAGTTGCTTCAAGGCTAATTTGTTCCTCTTGACTTGGCTGTATAGCACTGAAGACATTGAAGGTTACCTCTCTCTCCTGGTCTTTTAATTTCAGTATTCCCTCTTCCATATGAATGACAACCTTAGCGGTCTTCATGAAAGGTCTTCCAAGGATGAGTGGTATCTCANCATCTTCCTCCATTTCCATCACAACAAAGTCCACCGGGAATTGGAGCTCATCAATGTTCACCACCACGTCTTCTACCACACCATAAGGATATTTGATGGACCTATCTGCCAACTGAAGCATCATTCTTGTTGGCTTGGCTTCAAGACCACCAATCTTTTTAAGCATAGATAGGGGCATCAAGTTGATGCTAGCCCCTAAATCAATAAGAGCTTTCCCTATATCATGGTTTCCAATGGTGCATGGAATGGTGAAACTCCCTGGATCTTTAAATTTTGGAGGGAGAGTCTTCTGCATGATGGCACTGCAATTTCCTTGCACTTCAATTGTTTCCTCATATAAATACTTTTTCTTCTTGTTGAGGATTTGCTTCATGTACTTTGCATAGACAGGAATTTGTTGCAGTGCTTCAGTTAAGGGCATAGTGATCTCAAGCTGGTTGAATATTTGCTTGAACCGAGCCAATTGTTTCTCCTTTTCTCTATTGGAGGGGATTTTGGGATAAGGAAGGTGTTTCACAACCTCTTTTTCTTTTTTCTTTTTCTCTTTTTCTTTTCCTTTATTTTCTTCTTCTCCTTCAACAATCTCTTCTTCCACTTCTTTTTCTACTTGATTTTCTTCTTCATTCTTTTCCTTCTCTTCTTCTTCTTCTTTCTTTTCTTTTTCTTCTCNTTTCCTCCCAACCTCTTTTCCACTTCTAGTGAATATGACATTACACTCTTCCTTAGGNTTNGCTTGAGTATNAGCAGAAAATTGTCCACTTTGTTGACTTGCCAATTGCTTGGCCAACTGACCAACTTGCATTTCCAAATTCTTTATAGATGCATCGGTATTCTTTTGGTTTTGNATGNACTGTTGCATGAACATNTGCAATGTTTCTTCTAGTTTTGTATTCNTATCATTCTGAGANGAGTATTGANGAGCANGTTGATAAGAATTTNTACTACCAGAAGCTCCTTGTGCTTGTCTCCACCCTTGATTGGAAGGATTAGGGAAGGTGTTGTTGAAGAAATTTTGTCTTCCTTGGTTCCCCATGTAGTTGATTTCTTCAGGTTGGGAACCACTAGGAACTTGACAATGGCCATTAAGATGATTGTCTCCATAGAAATCGCATCTCATAACTTGATGATGTGGTTGGGCATGGTTTTGCATTGCTTGCAACTGCTGAGGTAACTTGGCCATATTTTGGGTTAGGACCTCCATCTGTTGGGCAAGAAGTTTGTTTTGTGCAAGTATTGCATCTTGAGTATTAAGTTCATAAACTCCTCTTTTCTGAACTTGAGTCCTCCCCCGTCGGCTCCGCATGTCAGTGGCCACCATATGTTCAATAACAGCAATGGCCTCATCAACAGTTCTTAATAGAATCGACCCACCAAAAGATGCATCAAGCATCATCATTGTCTGAGGTTGCAAACCATTGTAGAAGATTTGCACTTGCATCTCCAAGCTAAAGCCATGACTGGGACACTTCCTCAATAAAGCTTTGAATCTTTCCCAGGCTTCACACAGTGGTTCATCTACTCCTTGGACAAAAGTAGCAATTGCAGCCTTTATCTCTGTGCTTTTAGATGGTGGAAAGAAGCGAACCAGAAATTTTTGTTCCACATCCTCCCAACTAGTCANACTTTGATTAGGCTGCGACTGAAGCCAATCCTTTGCTTTGCCATTCAGAGAAAATGGGAAGAGTCTCATATACAATGCTTCTTCCTCCTCCCCCATAGCACCCACAGAGCCACACAACTCATAAAAATTGACCAAATGAGCATGAGGGTCTTCATTATCCATGCCAGAGAATTGATTAGAACTGATGAGTTGGAGTAGAGCTGGCTTCATTTCTGCAAGTTTATCACTCATAGTGGGCCTCACAATGCTTGAGAAATTTCTCGGGCTAGTGTAAGCAATGGAGTCCCCTATGGTTCTTCGTGGAGGTGGTCCTGTGTCATCCATCCCGTTCACAAAAGAAGTATCCAGAAGATCAATAGGTTGATTGTTGAGAGAATTCGAAGATTCAGGGGCAGCTTGTTGACTAATGGCTCGTTGTCTCCTAGTGTCACTGTTGTTTCTACGAGNTGTTTTCTCGATCTCAGGGTCGACAAGGAGTGGTTCAGATGACACANTCCTCCTTGTACGAATAGTTCCCTGCATACACTAGAGAACAACCAAACTCNAGCCACAAGTTAGCCCCAAAAATATGAAAGTAGTAATTGCTATAAAACAGAAAATTATAAACAAAAGAATAAAGTCTAAATCAGTTAAAAATCACACAAAAGTCTAGTTTGAACACTGAGTCCCCGACAACGGCGCCAAAAACTTGTTAACTCTTTGGCAAGTGTACCAAATCGCCTAAAGTAATAAACCGGTAAGACCGGAAATCGTTTCCCAAGAGACTCGTGAAACTAGACAATTGTATAATTTCTAACTAACATAGACTAAAGAATGTTTCCATAATTTGAGTTTTAGTGAAATTAAAGTAACTATAAAACATAAATGATAAAAGTGATCTTAAGCACTCAAACACTTTGAAATGGAGAGATTAGAAATGCAATGGAATGATATTGTTGGGGGTATGATTTCACCTACTTCACTCTTATGCATAG
>NC_028358.1:3542635-3562748 GCF_000741045.1 Vigna radiata var. radiata | reverse complement strand
TTAAGCACATAAAAGCAAGGATTAGTGAACAAAATATCTCATTAAAGCTTGGGGTACAACCACTTAATCAAACTAAAAGAAAACAAGGATTTACAAGGTAAAAAGTTAGGAAAGGGTTGACAATTTCTCTTGATTCATCACTGAAATCATGGTAAAATATGTCATTATCAGTTGACTACGGTTAGATTGCTCATTGCCTTAGCAGCCTCTAAAAACTGGTTTAAATCAACTTGATATGGATAATGCAATCAAAGTATGGAGACCTAAATGAGGAAGTTTATATGGAGCCACCACCTAGTCTTAATGTTCACAAAAAGGGTCAGGTTTGCAGACTTACTAAGTCCCTATATGGCCTAAAACAAGCTAGTAGGTAGTGGTTTGAAAAACTATCTACCTTTCTCACTTCTGTTAACTATATACAATCAAAGTCTGACCATTCTCTTTTTATCAAGGGAATGCCTACAAGTTTCACAGCGTTGCTTGTTTATGTAGATGACATCATATTGGCAGGGAACTCCATGATAAAGATCAACCACATAAAGAGTCTTTTTCACAGCAGATTTCAAATAAAGAATCTAGGAGAACTCTAATATTTCCTAGGCCTGGAGGTAGCAAGATCTAAGAAAAGAATTCATTTGTCTCAAAGGAAATATGCCCTAGACATTCTTGAGGAGACAGGAATGCAGGGTTGCAAGCCCTGCTCGACCCCTTTTCTAAGTGATACAAGTTCACTATGCAAAATGGACAACTACTTAGATGATCCAAGCTCCTATCGAAGACTAATAGGGAAGTTGCTCTATCTCACCAACACTAGACCTGATTTGTGTTTTTCTATTAATTTATTGAGTCAATTCATGCAATCTCCAACTGATTACCACTACCAGGCTATTCAACATGTGCTTAGATACATAAAGTCTAAGCCATCAGAGGGATTATTCTTTTCGGCAGACTCTCCCACCCACCTAAAGGCCTTCAGTGATTCAGATTGGGCCACCTGTCCCAATACTAGAAGATCCACTACAAGGTTTTGTGTCTTCCTTGGATCATCCCTCGTCTCATGGAAATCCAAGAAACAAAGCATTGTATCCAGATCTTCAACTGAGACAGAGTATCGTGCTCTAGCAGCTACTACTTTGAGATACAGGGATACACTATCTCTTAGATGACCTACAGGTTCAAGAAGCTAGAATTCCAGATCTCTACTATGACAACAAATTGGCCAGACACATAGCTCATAATCAGAGCTTTCACGAAAGAACCAAACATATAGAGCTCGATTGCTACGTTGTTCGTGAAAAAATACAAGTTAATCTTCTGCGTCTTCTCCTCGTTCGCTCAGATGAGCAGCTGACTGACATATTTACCAAGTTCCCTCATCGTGTTTGGTTCAGATCCATCGTTCCCAAACTTGGATTGGTAACTGTACACCATCCAACTTGAGGGGAGACTATTAGAACTACATATTCGGTGGATTACTATCTAATACAATAATCGTGCTTACTTAGTTTGTTAGGTTTTCTTCCTTTCTAAGTTTTTGTTTCTCCCTTTCCCCTTTGAACTCTATAAATAGAGTTTCCCCCTTTCTTAACAGTTGTAACACACAGAGATATACACAATACACAAGACAGACATTTTGCACACAAGTAAATAGAGGAACGTTTACTCTAACCTCTGATCCATGCTTCTCCATCTTTCTCCTCTTCGATCTTCTTTCTGTTTCTTCATCCAATGAAGGTTGTTCCGAGCTCTAATGGTGAATCACCGTGCAGATCTCCAACTACCCCCTTTTTTTCTCGTGTCTCACTGTCCAATCTGTCACCTACTATCTGACTGAAGAGGTTTCTCACAAACGAGATATTTCGTGTTTATTGGATCGAAGACCATTGAGCCTCAACTATTTTTGTTTGGGTTGGTTTCTTTATCTCTTTTGGAGTTTTTTTTTCTTATATTTCATCTTGAAAACCTTAAAATAAAGAAAACAAAATCTCTAATCTATTATTTTAACATGATTAATTAAATTTTATCACGTGTTAGTTTAAATATTAATTCACATGATAAAACTATTAACTTTTTTTCTAAATGTTATTATAAATAATTTTATACTAAATTTGCTTTATATATAATTTTATTGGATGAGAGGAATTTAAGAATTCGAGCTTTTGATTTTTTTTACTATTCATATACTAGAAAATTTTACTATTCCAAAAAATTAAATATTAAATGTGAAGTTGATTTTTTTTTTTTTTATTCTGAATCGAGAGGAATTTAAGCATTCGTGTTTTCTTTCTCTTAAAAAATATGAGCCGTTCAATTAATCCAATGGACAATATTTTGGCTGGAGAGGGTAGGGACTAAATTATGGTGGAGAGAATCCCAATTAAAATCACAGAGATTTGAAATAGAAAACAATAATAAACTAAGAGTGTTAAGAAATCTTTCGCAGAAGTGCCTCCCATCTTCCTCTTCGAACAACTTCAGCATTTCTGAAACCAAAACGCGATTCCAGTTCAAATCAAAATCGCACTTTTCAGTTCCTATTCGCAACTCTCATGACGAATTCGCGTTTGGCGCAGGAATGAACGCTTTCGCATTCTCGAATACCCTCGAACAGTGTTGGTAACCACAATTCAAAGCCATATAGGGTTTCGGTGCACTTGAAAACACCGTTGTCCATGGACGGTGGCGATGACCCTTCAACATTGGTATGGCCTTGGGTCATTGAAGCCGTAGCAGCCCGTAAAGAAATCCCGAATCCCACTTTGCTGAGTAAGAAGAACCATACTCGTTTATTTTCCCTTTAATTTCGTTTGTTATGAATAATTTCATGATTACTGTAGCTGTTGTTGATGATGATGTAGGTTTGATTGATGCAGCACCTGTGGGGAAGGATAAATTTGGTGAAAATGTAAAAGAAATGGTTTCTTTGAGGTGCTTGGAGACACTGTCCACTATTATGGTTGACGGTGTAGCTTCTTCATCATCGGATTCCAGAGCTGGATTTGATTTTTCGCGGAGTTGTCAAGATGTCCTCCAGGAAATATTGGATGAGGTAAAACAATTTCAAATTTTAAGTATGTTTGATATCAGGGTAGGAGGCGTTAGAATTGTGTTTGCCTTGGTTTGATTTTAATATAGACAAGGATGTTTGGTTATTGTTGGGTAAAATTGATTTTACATCTAAATCATGGTTGGGCTAGAACTAATAAAAGGTAAATTATGTTAAGGTGGAAAGTTTGCGCTTAGGTTTTACTTGAGACTTGCTTTTGGGATAAAATATACAAGCATAAATTACATAGCTTTAAAGTCAAGTTTAACCCAAATCAATTTTATAATTGTTCACCCAAATACACACTAAATCACCTTTGATATGTGAATGACATAGTTTACTTACTCCTTTTAATGTTGGAGGCTATTTGAACTAATTTGAATACACATACTGTGTTTATTATTGTTTTGAAAAACGTTTCCTGTTTTCATTTGCTGTGTTTATATAAACAATTACACTGGTGGCAGTTCATTTTCACTTTATTTCCTGTTTAAAGATTTATACTGGAAATAATGAAAACGTGATTGTTGTTGTTTCCAGACTCTAGTATTTTTTTTTTTAATATTTGAAGATGGATCTTTATGAATATGCTAATTGAGATAAATCTCCCTCTTTTATTTGTGTAACGTATGAAGCAGATCCTATTATCAAATCTGAAAATGAATGCGCCGCTTTTGAAATCAGATCTTTACCCGTTTATAAATCACAAAAGAGCTGCCACTTCTAAATGCCACTTAGAGCAGGTAATGAAAGTGTCCTTTTTGTTTGAGAACTTTCCTGTATGAGATTTGTATGTTTTAATACCAGTTTTGTATGATCTGTTTCTTTTCCTGATGCTGAATAGCTGAGACAAACAATTTTGGAAGGTACTCATCCTCATACTGATTACTTGAAAGAAAGGAGTGGATTATTTCCTCAGAATAACAGTTATTCGGTGATTGTAAATGATGTCAATCGTGATGATCATTCAGCTAAGGAAGCTGGGAACTCCGCCAATACAGAAAACGTGCTAGGAAAAGATAACTCAGTGTCCTTGGAGAATGGGAATAAATCTTCAAGAGAACACTTGCTTGATAATAATTCTTCTCCCTCTAAGAGTAGGGTTTACTCAGTTGATGATTATCTTACAAAACACTTTCATGGAAAGCAAGTCTGTGTGAAGGAATGTGGTGATTTCTTTAGAACTTCAAAGAGGGTTAAACTTTCTGCATCTACAAGTTTTGAGCCTAGGAAAGAGAAGCCAGATTCTCAACACAGACAGGAAGTGTCAGAACATTTAACTGAAAGAATTCTTCTAGTTTCTGAACAAGGAGATCATCGTGTAGAAAATAATAACAAGGAAACTGTGGGTGGTGGGTCCTCAGAGGATATTCCCTATGGATGCAATGTTTCAAAATTGTGCCAACCCAGCAGCCATATTGAAGTCCCCCCTGATGAATCAAATATTCCTTTTAATGATGCTTTGATGCTTCAACCTACATTTGGTGGTGAAAATTCTCAACAACTGCTGGTTAAGTCAATTCCACATGAAGCATTTGCAGATGGAATCCAACATGGGATTTCAGGAGGTAAACCCAAGTCTAAACATGAAAAAGATTTACAACTTGAAGATCCAAATGACTCACCGCATCAAATTGCTGGTGTTAAAGAACATGATCATACTGGGAATGGTTGTAGAGTAGAGGTATCAGGTGATATTGGGTATCAAAGTGAAACAAATAGCCTTAAAATGAAGAAGCAGACAGTACAAAATCTTTGTTTAAAGTGTAATGAAGGTGACCAATTACCAATTCGAGATGTAAATGTCATCCAACCAGTGGTTACTGAATGTTGTCTCGGTATGGCAACTACCATGCCAACAAATGATGCTAATGCAGAAAAAAATCAACAAACAACTAATCTACACCAACCCAAACAGACAGAACCAGATATCACTGCGTTAAATCTCTCCCAAGAGCCAGTTGCTTGTGATGAAACTATAGTTGGTGTGGTTAATGGTTGTGGAGCAGAGTTATCAAGTGATAGTGATGAGTATCACAACGAAAAAAAATGTCTTGAAGCAAAAAAGCATGAATTCCTGCACTCCCACTGCATGGTTGATCATGATTTCAAAGCAATGAATGAACCAAATGAAAAAAATCTTTGCATGAAGTGTAATCAAGGTGGCCAATTATTGGCTTGTAAAACAACTACTTGCCCAATGATGGTGCATGAAAACTGTCTAGGGGCCTTTGCACAATTCGATGCAAAGGGCGACTTTTTTTGCCCATTTTGCACATATTCTCATACTATTTCAGAATATATTGAAGCTAAGAAAGAAGCTTCCTTAGCAAGGAAGGAATTAGCCATCTTTATTAGTAAAGGTAAAATGAGTCAAGCTGCCGAGAGTCTTCTTAATGAATTTCGTACACAAGAACATTGTTTTTCAAGAAAGAGTAGTGAGTATCAACATATTCATGTCAAAAACAATAAAGATGAACAGTTAACAAAGTGTGGAGACAATAGAGAAGATCATGTTGATGAGCATGCAAATGAAGCCAATAATCTTCTGTTTGGAAGAAGTCAGCAACAAACCCATATATCGTGTACCTATTCATCATTCAGAGAAAAGGAAAATATAAGCAATGGATCAGTTGAACTTTTAAGAGAAGAGAAAATAGGTCAAATGCCAAATGCAGAGAACATAACTGGTGTAAGAGGTGAAGAAAATAAAGTGCCAACTGACCATGTAGATGGACTTGTTGGTGACACATGTATTAATGAAAAAGAAAATATTGCCCTTGTTAATAAAAGCAATGCTGGATATGAAAGTCCACAAGAAACGGCAAAACAGCTAGATACTGATGGAGCAACAGAGTCAGTTTGTGAACATAATACTGGAAAAGAGGAAATGTCTGAAAATGAAAGTGAAAAGCATCGTATTTCTAGATACTCCATGAGATACCGTAAACATAAAATGCAATGGTAAGTTCCTAAACTTTCCCTACCATATGTGATTATTATTATCTGAGTAGTTTGGTGGGTAACGAGTTCTACCATATTTGGTTAAGTGCCAAGTTTTAAATACTTTTGTCAACAATATTTTTGTTAGGATGTATTTTTTTTGTGTTTCTTATGCCATGAATATTTTATGATGTTGTCCGTATGGATCAAAAGATGCCAATGTATTTTTTCAAAACCAATGGTTTAACTCAACATCTACAATCTTTTTGGGCTGTTTTCAATTAGATCAGCTCTTCTTAACTAGTGCTGTCATTGTTCTTTTTTACATGTGTCTAAACTATCTTAGACTCAACATAGTTTTACCATCTTTTCCTCTGTGGGTGTCACTTTATTAGAGTTGTTTTACTCTCTGTTTTTCTTTTGTTCTTTCTAAGGCAGTTGTCTTGTAGAACTTTATATTTGACTGATGTAATCTCTATCTAATTAGTTGAGTGCTTATGCTCTAACTGAAATAGATTATAAAATATTCTTGTATATCTGATAGTTGAGTAGAAATACTTCTCAACTATTCTCTAATTCTATTACTGATAGGATATTAAGAGTATATGTAGGAAGGAAGAAGCGTTAGTAGCCTAACTGTTTAGACAGTTAGGAAAAGGCGGGATATGTTTGTATAAATAGTTAATATTGTTAGTAGGGGAGGAACTTTTTGACTCTTAGGTGTATTCTAAACAAGATCTGCTATTCCTGTTGGGGGAGGTTAGGCTCCCATAATCACTTCTATTCTTGTATTCTTTCATAGTCAAATAATACCAGCGAAGGTTATATAGAGTTCTTGAATCATTTCGTGTGAGTTAGTTGAGTATTGATTAGGGTTCTTGATTGGAAACCTATCAATTTGGTCCGACCTGCCGTATCCAAATCACGTGCGAGCATTACAATGGAGAAAGATACAAAAGCAAGATTGGAAGCCATCGAGATCACTATGGAGGGCATGAAGGCTGAGTCCACGGTAGTAAGGCGGGATTTGTAATAGATAATGAAAGTTTTGGAAAAACAGGCGCATCATTTGGAGGGGAGTTCGGACGATAGTTCCGTGAATGACAATCGTCATAGGGTTGGGGGAGAAATTGGAGGTAGAGGAAGCAACGACAAGGAAGAAGAACAGAGACCCTAGCGGAAGAGAGTAGAGTTACCTACCTTCGACAGCGAGGAGCCTCTTAGTTGGCTCAACAGAGCCGAAAGGTTTTTCGATATACAAAAGGTGACGAACAATGAGGAAAAGGTGGAGATTGCTTACATGAGTATGGAAGGGAGTGCGGCATACTGGTTCACGTTCACGTTTTGGAAGGAAAAGGCTAGAAACCGTTTGTGGGATGGGTTGAAGGCGACCGTGATCAATCGTTTCGGTGGAGGATTTAGGGGAACCGTGTTTGAGCGACTAGCTACTCTACACCAAGAAGAAACGGTAGAGGAATTTGTTCGTAATTTCGAAGTTTTGATGGGGCAAACCAGGGGGATACCCAAGGAGCAGGTATTGGGTTACTTCTTGGCTGGATTGCGAGAGGATGTGAAGGGTCAGGTGCGGATCCAGAACCCACCGGATTTAATGGAGGCGATGTGCATTGCGTGAGACGTGGAAGATGCGATGATGAGAGCGCAAGGCGGTTACGTGAGTGGGTTCAAGATAAACCTAGTAGGAGTGCTATCGACGAGCAATGTGATACGATCGGAATCGAATCGAACCCTAACGAACCAGAATGGAGAACGGAGAATGCGGGGTTTGTTAGAAGGGATGGGGTCGCATCGAGTTCGAATGCGAGGGCGAGCAATGCGGTTGGAGGCGATAGTCGCGGTAGGATGGTGAAAAATTTTCCATACCCGGAGTTTCTTAAGAGAAAAGAGGAAGGTCATTGTTTCCGGTGTGGTGGGCCATTTGCCCCAGGCCATCGATGTGCTGAGAGGAGTTTGCGGGTGCTACTTTTAGCATAAGACGAAGAGGGGGAAGTGGACGAAGAAGTCGTAAATCAGGAAGAGAAGCCGATGGAGTTGTCTGCTTGCTATGCTGAAGGACTATGCTCTCCAAAGACGTTGAAGTTGACAGGGAAAATTGGGGAACGAAGCGTGGTGGTGCTTATAGATAGTGACGCAAGCCACAATTATATCAGCCGCAGGATAATGGAGGAATTGGGATTACCTGTAACGGGTACATCCTCGTATCCAGTAAGTCTGGGTGATGGGCATAAATGAATGACCCGAGGTCGATGTGAGAAGGTAACAGTAAGGTTGGAGGAAGTCAACGTGGAAGAAGAATTTTATGTATTTGAGTTGGGGGATGTTGACGTTATTCTGGGCGTTGCATGGCTGGCTAAGCTAGGAGAGGTAAGAATCAATTGGGAAAATATGACAATGATATATAACACGGGGGATAAGAAGATCAGTATACGGGGTGATCCGGTCCTGTCGCGATAGATGGTGAAACCAAAAAGCCTGCTGAAGATAGTGGATGCTAAGTCATGGGCGGTGGTTTGGGATTTGAGCTTAGTGGAGGCAGGGGAGAGCGGTGAGTGGAATAACGATTTGACAGCAACGGAGCAAACTGAACTAGAAGCAGGGCTGCAAATGCACTATCCCTTATTTCGGGATTTGCATGTGTTGAATATAGTGAAAATTATATATGGAATTAATCCCTTGTGTTAAATACACACATAGGGTTCTCTATTTATAATAGAAGAAATATGGGCTAAGCCCNAAATACAAATAAGAAATGATAACAAACTAACTAAAGATAAAAGATAAAGATAAAAGATAAATATAAAATAAAGATAATATATCTAACACTCCCCCCCAAGCTGGTGCATACAAATCGTATGTAGCAAGCTTGTTACTAAAATAATCCATAAAGACTTTGTGAAAATATCTGCTTCTGCACTCGAGAGACACCAAATTGCTAATGATTTGCAAGACGAAATACCAACCCAAAAGACTCCCCCTGAGCAACAAATTTGGGAGGTTGCTCCATGTAAATCTCTTCTTTCAAATCGCCCTTGAAGAATGCCACCAGTGGATAAAGAGGTAATTGTTGGAAAGCCACCACAGCTATAAATAAACTAACAAAACCATTTTTTCCATTGGAAAAGAAAGCATATATGGACAGGTCAAATGCAATGGTGATAAAAGAGAGGACAGAAGAGACAGCAACAGAATAAGCCATGGATGAACAGGAGAGAGAAATTATAAAAATAAAAAATCCTCCAATCAGGGCACCTGAAAAAAGAAAAAGAGCAACCTCGATGCTCTGAATAGCTGCCTGGAGGAGATGAGACGCGTGACAACGCACAATGAACCTGAAAGAGGAAAAAGAGTGACCTCGACACTCTGAATTGCTACTAGACATGCCACCATGCACGATGAAAAAGGGAGCAAATCCATAACTTCAAAAGGCGCTAAGAACGCGTAGGAGCTTCAATGAAGGCGTGGTTGATGGCATGGTGGTTGCCTGACAAAGACGATCAAAACCATGTGATCGTCGGTCGAAACTAGAACTCCGATATTGGCTGCGGTAGACGATTGGGCCACCGCCGGCAACGGCGGATGTAGTAGTAGAGGCACCAAAAACTTTTTCCTCAAAAGAACCTTAGGCTCTGATACCATGTTGAATATAGTGAAAATTATATATGGAATTAATCCCTTGTGTTAAATACACACATAGGGTTCTCTATTTATAATAGAAGAAATATGGGCTAAGCCCAAAATACAAATAAGAAATAATAACAAACTAACTAAAGATAAAAGATAAATATAAAATAAAGATAATATATCTAACAGCATGGATTGCCTCCGCCACATAATAAAGATCACCGAATACATCTCAAAGAAGAAATTGATCCTATAAATGGGCGCCCATTTCAGTACCCATATCTTATGAAGGGCAAAATTGAGATGACGGTCAAGGACATGCTGAAGGGGGGATTATTCGTCCAAATGAAAGACAACCGAGTCTGGCAGCAAAAGTGTCAGCTGGTGCAAGAAGATTCATCAAATGGCCCATTGGCAAAAATAAGAAAGCTTCCTCACCTGCCCCAGCGACACCACCACCGAGTGAGGCGCCAGCTTTCACTGACCGAAATGATTCTGCTTCTCCTTCTCCTTCTCTGTCTGAATCACGCTCTGCACAACCATCCACAAGTGGCTCATCATATAGCGATCTTGTTGCTATTTTGGCTGGAGTTATAGGTGGTGTTGTATTTCTTGTCATTTCAATCATTGGCATATATCTATCCAAAACAAACAAGGCAGCCACGGTAAAACCTTAGGCGATAGGATTAAGTGGACAGTTTCAGAAGGCATTTACAACAGTGTACAAAGGGACTTTGTCCACTGGTGTTGAAATAGCCGTGGCCTCTGTTGCAGCGACATCATCAAAAGATTGATCAAAGACTTTAGAAGCCCAATTCAGGATGAAGATAGATACGTTATCAAAAGTGAACCAAAAGAGTTTTGTAAATCTTCTTGGACATTGTGAAGAAGATGAGCCTTTCACCAGTATGATGAGTTTTGGGTACGTCCCCAAATGGTTGGGGGGCAGAGAAGGTGCTACTTGGGAGGACAAGGCAACGATTAAGAACCAATTCCCTGAATTCAACCTTGAGGACAAGGTTGTGGATGGAGGGGAGGGTAATGATAGGATATTAAGAGTATATGTAGGAAGGAAGAAGCGTTAGTAGCCTAACTGTTTAGATAGTTAGGAAAAGGTGGGATATGTTTGTATAAATAGTTAATATTGTTAGTAGGGGAGGGACTTTTTGACTCTTAGGTGTATTCTGAACAGGATCTGCTATTCCTGTTGGGGGAGGTTAGGCTCCCATAATCACTTCTATTCATGTATTCTTTCACAGTCAAATAATACGAGCAAAGGTTATACAGAGTTCTTGAATAATTTCGTGTGAGTTAGTTGAGTATTGATTAGGGTTCTTGATTGGAAACCTATCAATTACACTTCAACTTTCTCTCTAATATCCATTCTCAATCATATCTTTTCTTGTATGAACACTCGTCCAACTTATTACTTGGATCATATGCTCTTGTTGGCCCTTGTTGCAACACATTCAGTACTAAAAATATAGTCCTAGAAATTTGGGATTTGAGCTTAACTCAACCCTTCAAAACAATGTCGCATAAGATAAGATTTACATATCGGTTATATACTTCATTTTAATTATATCACTATTTAATGTGGAACTAAACCACCATCCATGAGTTGCAGTAAATGCTGTTTTCCAACATAAAACGCCACTGGCTTTATGGCTGCAGCAAAGTTTTCCTTTAACATCTGATGCATTTTTTTAGTTTCTTTCATCCAGTTTGAATGATTTATATCTCTCTATATTCTTCATTACCTTTTACGAAATCATGTTAGATCCTAGATACCCTTGTGGTATGTTATGATCTCTAATTTTCACCTCCTTCCCAGTGCTAGTGGGTGTCATGAACTTTCGTATTCAAATTCAACTTTGCCAAACAAAACCGACAATTTCCTCACAATAACAAATATGATGTAACAAGATTTCCATTGGTACACATTAACAAAAGCCAAAATGAAAAATCCCACCTTCATTATGTTCTGCAATCTCAAATCAATTTTCTTCAAAACCTCCCATTATCCCATCTCAAATTCTCGGAAATCCTGAAAATCTCAGGACTAATAACCTCTCTTACAATGCTTCAGCTTCATTTTTGGTTGATTGTATGCTGAATGATGAGGTGCCGGTTGAACTATTCCTCAATTTCTAACAATCTAGAACTGTTCCCATGACAAGGATGGGATGATCACGTCCCCCTTTCTCCAGTGGAAATGATTGTGGGAATCCTAATTTATAAAATATCTCTGAGAATAAGTCTTTTACTGGCAATTTTTCATATCTTATTCTAAATTTGCGAATGTGTCATCCCACCTTAAGATTTTGGGGATGTAAAAATAGTTCATGAACCAAATGCTGCCTTATAGTAATAATTACGTTTGAAGGACTTTTACTATTGTAGTTATTCTAATTGAATTGGTTATTTTGACTGACAGCAAACCTGAGGCAAGCCCAGCATTTCTGGCTAATCAATTAAGACGAAAATATATTCCGTGGACAGCTGAGGAGGAAGAGATGCTAAGGGTATCTTTTTTCTTTCTTCCATCACTTCTTCCTAGAAGTATGACTTCACATCTTATAAATATCTAATTACATTATGTTTCTGTGTAAATAGCATTCCTCGAGCATGTATTTCTTTTGCTTCCACAACAATTCTTTGAGTAAGAACAACCTTATACTATGATAGAAAGTTAAAAGATGTGAACCTCCTATGTGTTTCTTTCACCTTGAGTTTTGAGGTTTAATGTATCTCAAGGATACATGTGTGTGTGTGTTTTGTAATAATTGTTTGTTTTCTCTGTGAAGGAAGGAGTACAGAAGTTTGGTTTCGATGACCCAAAGAAATGGAAAAACATTTTGGCATTTGGTTCTCATGTGTTTCAGAAAGTTGGTAAGCGCCGTACACCAATAGACCTGAAGGATAAATGGAAGAACATGTGCAAAGCTTCCCCAAAATCAAAATGAAAGGCTTCATCTCAAGTTATACATGAAAGAGTGGTCATCTGTCTGCCGCTGTTCCTCATCCTCATATGACTGGCAGTAGTCGAAAATTAGGTAAAATTAGTATTCTCTATATAAGGTCCCAGGTCTACCCAAACTACTTAAAATTTTATCTTATTAATTCTGGAATGCTCCTATGCGTCATGCACTCCCTTACTGATTTCGTGAATTGTCACCATGTTCTTTCACTTCAGGAGATAATTTAGTCTTTTTAAAAAAGAAAATGTTGCATCGATTCCTCTTGTAACATATTAATTGATTAAAAGGACAGGACCCATATCTACACAATATCTGTACCAAAATATACGGTTCAAACGATCTCATAATATCTTGACCTCAAAACACAAGAATTATGGTTTATGGATCTTTATTTATACCTTCAAAATACTGAAGTTAGTTGAACTTGTAGCTTGCTTCTTTGCTAGTCCATAATGTTCTATGAATGGAAACAAAAAATAAAGAGGGAGGTTGCATTTGCATCAATATGTTGGTATGGAATATGTATTCATTTTCGGGTTTTTGAATGTGCTCAGTATCCTAGGATCATTTTGGTTTACCAGATTACTCTGGTTGAATCAAGTGTATGACATGTAGTTTATGTATGTATGTTGTTTACTTAGCTAAGGCATTTCATTTTGTTCTTCCCTCATGAAACTCAGTAGATGATCTTTATGTTAAGAGGTACACTTTAAGCTTAATTCAACTCACAAAACCGCCTTATAAGGTGAGGTTTGCACCCACTTATATATTCTAAATTGGTTTTATCTCTAGTCGATGTAAGACTTTTAACACATCTCTTCATGTCAAGGTATATACATTTTGAACGTGAAAGTAGACATTAATGGGTAATCCAATAGCGGTCCAATAGCGGTTTGATAGCGGGTGGAACAATATATTCAACAAACAATAAATATCGCTAGGATAGACTCTAACCATAGTTTTGATAGGTGGACTTTAAACCTAACTCAACTCCACAAAACCAACTTATAAGGTGAGATTTGTACAAATTTATATATTCTAAATTGGCCTATCACTAGTCGATATAGGACTTTCAATATTTTATATTGTCACACCTAGTCTCCTGTTACATTTACGGCATCGCCTTTGCCCTTACGAGTAAGTTGCACAATCTTTTGTAAAGAGAAGAGAATCATTGAAGAGGTGCCTTACATTCCATTTAACAACAAGGTTGATCTGCCCAGACCATTTGATTGCCAATAACAAGGTTGATTCAGCTCGACCATTTTAAATCAATTGTTCACATAAATCAGTCGCTTGTATCATAAGGTTCTAGTGAAAATTTGAAATCTTGATGGTATATCTCAGTATGTTTTACTCAGGTGTTTCATGTGAATTATCTTTTCACTTACAAGTTTGATTTCATTTTTTTTCCTCCTCAAATAATCTATCTCCAATTTGTCTCGTAATCGTATGTTTAGTTGTGTCATACGGCTGCCTTCAGCATCCATTTTACATTACCATTGCTTCATTGTAATGTCTAAATTCATTTTCTTTGGTTTTTAAGTGGGAATTTTTAAGACTCCAACGATTTGAATGTAATTCACAGATGACATAGCTGGGTAAATAGAGGAAAAGCATGGGATAAAGGTGAAGTAGGTCTCGAGAATCAGGCTGTGTATAGCAGGAAAACATGTGAAATGTGGCTCGTGATATTGGAAAATGTTGAGGTGGATCTTTCTGATAATCCTTCCTTTGAGGTCAAATTCGGCTAATGTATAGAATCCAAAGATGAGTGTCAGAGTTCATTCAAAGCACTCACAGTTACTTGGAAAAACTCTCTCCATGTATACTGTAGTCACTGCCTCCACATTTAATAACCATATTTTCTTCCATTTTCCTCATCGGATCAATTATAGCTCTTCATTTACAAAACCGTATCTTGTAACGTTGCTATTAATTAAAGTTTTTGGAAATCAGAAACTGATAAACTTGTGTATATGTGCATAATTCAAGATGGTTCTCTTGCCTGTGTTTTGTATAATTTTATTTTTAGGTGACAACTAAGACGAAGTACTGTTAAAACTCCTTTGACCTGTCAATTCAATTTCAAAATCATAGGTTGTCCAGTTTTAAACAGTTGATAATCAATCCTACCAAGAACTACGGATGAAAACCAAGTTCCTAAATGGAATATTTGGATTTGCTACTTATTGAAAATGACTAGTCATATTCGAGTATTAACCGGTTCATGACGGATACTAAGATATCTGCACCTGCAAGCATTTATTTTTTAGAAATACATAAATTATATTATACTGACTTATTTTTTAAACATATTTAAAGTTTATTTATCTTGGTATAAATCTTATCATTTTTTGCATAGATATATATTGCGGATACACTCATTTTTTTTAGTTAAATTACGATTCTGTAAAAATAAAATCGAACATACAAAATTAAAAAATTGAACAAAAATTGTGGATTTTCAAAAAAATGAAAAAAAAAACACCAAATAACATTTATTCTAAGATGTCATTTTTTTTTTTGGAAAAATGTTTGGCATATATGCCACAAAAATCCTTTATCCGTGACTTGGAAAAAAACAACTAGGTGAATGAATTAAAAAGGCTTTGACCTTAATTCCAAGAGCACAAGATATTAAAAAGTTTATTCTTTCCTCAAGTTTTCAGTTAGACAAGTTATCTTTTGTTTAGACAGGGAGAGTATTGTATGAAAGAGAAAAGACAACAAAAGTATGATTATCCACCACATGTTAAGAACATGCAACACTTAGTCACAGTAACCAACACGTGTAATTTACAAAGTTGACAACAAGAACAAGAAAAGAATTCATTCAACCCAGAAAATTCCATGTAAGAAGAAGAAAATGAAAAGTAAAAAAATAGTGAAGACTTGAAGCAATATCTGTGTCTTCAGAAAGCACAACGGTCACATGGCCACTTCTCCAAACGTGACAACATTTAACACCAAACTTCACTCTTGCTCCTACATATCCCGCTCCATTCCTCCCTCATCATGCATCAATTCCAAGTGTATCATCATCATCATCCTTCCTCAATTCCCATCACTATCAGCCATGGATGGTTGCAAAAACTCCCCTCTAAAACCATGGAAGAAAGGCCCAACTAGGGGCAAAGGTGGCCCCCAAAATGCCTCCTGTGAGTATAGAGGTGTCAGACAAAGAACATGGGGCAAATGGGTCGCTGAGATAAGAGAGCCTAAGAAGAGATCAAGACTCTGGCTTGGCTCCTTTGCCACAGCAGAAGAAGCTGCTTTCGCCTATGATCAAGCTGCAAGGAGACTCTATGGTCCTGATGCTTACCTCAACCTCCCCCACATGCAACCAAACCTCATCAACTCCACCACCAAATCTCAAAACTTCAAGTGGTTCCCTTCCAACAACTTCATCTCCATGTTCCCCTCACGTGGACTTCTCAACCTCAATGCTCAACCAAGTCTCCATCTCATCCACCAGAGGCTGCAACAGCTCAAGCACAACGGGCTGTCTGCACCAACTCAACCACCACATTCAAAGGTGGTAGAACTTGACAACTTGGTCAACCAAAACCATCCAGAGATTCTCCCTCCACAGCCCCAAGATTCTCAAGCTTCACCACAAAAACTAACAGCTGATTTTGAGGAGAAACCCGAGATAGACCTGCTTGAGTTTCTTCAACAGATGGGAATACTAAAAGATGAAAGAGAGGCAGAGAAAACTGACAGCTCAGGAAGTTCAGCAGTGTCAGAAGCTGCATCACGAGATGAGAATGAACAACCAGGAGTGTTTTCTGACATGAGTAGTGTTAACTGGGAGGAACTGATTGAGATGCATGACCATGAAGTTGTGTGTAACTATCTTGCATCTGAAGAAATTCAGTTTGAAGCATATGACACAAACGAGGACCTTACTTTCTCCACTTCCATTTGGAACTACTAAGTTATTGAAGAAAATGCACCTACTTTACCTACCTTTCCTATGTTATGACTATGATCAGAAGGTGTTGGACTTTGCTTGTGTCTTTTATGATAAAATTTCTTTCTGTTGTCAGCTAGCAATGCTTAGAGGGAAGATAGTTTATCATAGAAAAAACTGGCATAGTGAAAAAGGAGCTTAGTTTAGTCTTCAACAAAAAACACTTTATCAGGATTTTGGTTAAAAGGTGTAGCTTGCTTTTGTGTTTCCTTCATCTTATGCTTTGCTCTATCTTAACTCGAAGATCACAATCAAGCATGTTTTTGATTTAGGGGATCTAATTTTAGATATGAATAAAAGAATTGTTAAAGGATATAATACTTTGCTAATTTTTATTTTTTGAAGCATGGTTTTTTAATTGTTGTCCATAATCTCAGTTAGTAATATCGTAATAATGGAGTCCCTAAGCAACATTATATTCACTTGTGTGTCTTATGAAAAGTTTCAATCTTATATCCTAACCTGAAAGTGCAATGTTGGAAGATTGTGTGATTTAGTAATACATGACTGTAAAATATAATAATATATATTATGGTATATAAATGTAACATAACAATTATTGTTCTTTATTTTCCTTTGTGTTGAAGATAGATACCCTTATGTTTTTATATTCTGTTTTAGCTCTTTTGTAGATAAAAAAAAAAAAAGTTGTTGATGTATATAACAAATTATATGTAATATGTTGAACAAAACTAATTATAATGAAATAAAAAAAGTAACATTATTGATCTTAAGTTGTCATTAAAAAAAATTAAAATTGAGTACATATACAGATAAAAAAATTGCAAAATAAAATCGCAAAATTGATTTAAAGCAAATCATAAAAATTGGTTTAACATAATTCAATTTTTTTCTTTTTTTATGTTCAAATGATACCAGACTAAACCCCACAAAATTTGTTTATTTCAAATATCCAAACCAAAAAGTGAACCAACTACAGAGCAAACTCCGACTATGAGTATAATAAATATATAATAATTTCACGTCGTCATGACGAAAATCAATCACAAATTTAAAAAAAAAAAATATGTTTAAGGTATTAAATACATAAAATATAATAATCAATTTATTTAGCAAGGATAAGATTTAATTCCTAATTTTGTACGAAAAAAATCGAAGATACAAGTTTTAAAAATTTAAGATCACGTCTTCAAGGGATTTGGAGAGTACTAATTATGGTTAATTATGATTATTATTATGATCTTACCAAGCAAATAATCAAGTTCCTTCCAATAATAGGTCTTAATCAAGTCACCAAAGGGTAAATTTCTGCATAAAATTTTCAACATTACGTGTGAAGTGAAGTTTTAGTAAACTGTAATGTCTCCTCCATTGTCCTATCTTAACTCGACACTATTTTGGAGGTGAGTATTAATATCATTATATCACTCACTTGTTAATAATTAAGCTTAATTAAGAAATTCCAAAATCCAAAACATTCAATAATTATGCAATCAGCATTAACATATAATTACTGAGTACAGTATAACACCACCTTGCCAACCCTATTTAAAATATCTGCTGTCTACTTCATGATACTATCCAGGGAAGAAAAATGTAACAGGTAAAATAAATATGTAACCATTTTTCTTCCTCTTTCTTTCACCATAAAAATCTCATGTGAATGACATAACTTTACAATTGCACATGGTAGCACCCTTTGAAAGAAGAACTGCAAAATGCACTCAAGCATATATATGTATGTGAGAAGGGACAAAAAATTATGTATGATGTTCAACCTGGTTGAATGATTTTCTGCACTGGAGATGGAAACATCTACAAGGAACTTGATGAACTTTTACAAACGATTGAAAAATGGTATGAAAATAGATTGCAAAAATGAAGCTGAAAAGGTTATCCTTTCCCCTGCTCCTCTGGAAGTATCTTGATTTTGGTCTTCACATTAACCAAGCTCCTCAGCTGGTGCTTACCAGACACTGGTGAGGTAATCCAAACTGTTTGTTGTGGCGAACTTGTTTCCTCCAAGGATCATTATGTAACTTGTAATGCAAAATCTTGTTTAACACAAACACCATTTAGTCAAAAGATCAAATACATACAGACAAGGGAAATGACACTAAGACAACCAAAATGAGAAAGAAGTAATAGATGATAGAGGGGAGTGAGATAGACACAAAAAAATGCTGTACAAATTACAGTATCATGAATTGCAATGTAGATTATTTATTTTACACTTTTCACATAATGTTTGACGATACAGCATCATGCTTCTGTTCATCTACAACTTCTGCTTTTCATAATATATTGGATTTGAAATTACTTGCCATATAATCCCACAGCATAATCATATCATAGGAAACCATATTCTCCTACAGTCTCAACTAAATTAGAAATTGGAAATTAATGAAACTTTATAGATATCAATGCAAAGTTTTTGTTTCTTCCAACTTTGTTTTATTTCTCTATCTGTCTGAGTTTGATTACCATATCGCCTAGTTGCTAACAGCTTGCTGAAATCTAAATGGTTTTGACAAGTGAAGAGGAGTACCTGCATTAAAGTGGCGGAGACATCATCCTCGGTCAGTTTTAAGAACTCAATTGCCCAATCATCAACATGTCCAAAAGCAGATTTTTGCCTTTCAGCTTCAAGCAAAACAGAATCACGGTACACGAATCTTTGCCATATTTTTTTAACATTTTCCAGTTTGAATTTGATTTCTGTCTCGTTGAATCCCTGCAAGACATGGATTGCAAATCACTCAACCAATGTTTCCTAGGATGAAAACTTTATGCAGTGTCTACGACAAATTATGCAATAACTCAATAACTAGAGAAAAATCGGGGAAAATAAATACCCGGAGAATCTTTATCAAGTTTGGAATTTCCTCTTCAGATAATCGCACTGCAAAGCTATCATAGTTGAGCATATTCTCGTATGGCAGGAAAATCCCATCCTACCGAATAAGAAAACAAAGATCAAGAAATGTTGTGATCATCATTGGCAATTTTAGTCACTAAATAATTACGGATAAAACATATAACAGACTATTAACATGAAAACAGAATATAAGCTACTTTCGACACTAATCAATAGGAGTGAATCATTTTTAAAGTACTCGTGGGATCTAAAGTGATGAAAACATTCCGAAGATTAATAAGAAATCATTTTGAATTCGTTATGAACAAGCTCATCAAATCAACACTGAGTGAAACACCAAGCTATTTTTTGAATTGTGATATCTAATAACTATGGTTATGAATAGTCATTTTGATAACATACATTGTTAGTTGGGTTCAAATGTATATAGGATTTGTCATCTAACCAAATGACATAAACCTCATTAGCAGTGACAAAGTAAGGACATTTGATATAAAAAAAAAAAAAAAAAAAAAAAAAAAAAAATATGTATATGGGGTAATGATAAATTTTTAGTTAACAGCTTGTACAGAGAAGTGAAACCCACGTTCGCCTGGGGGAAAAAATGAAATGAAAAAGAGCTTTAATTACTACCTGAATAACCACAGGAATGCATCCTTGCAAAATACTATCTTCCATACGACCACTCC
>NC_028358.1:3538649-3542619 GCF_000741045.1 Vigna radiata var. radiata | reverse complement strand
AAACCTCATTAGCAGTGACAAAGTAAGGACATTTAAAAAAAAAAAAAAAAAAAAAAAAAAAAAAAAAATTGCTAGGAATATGAAATTAATGATAAACTTTGTAGAAACCCATTTTTAACTTTATTGTGTTGGGGGGAAAAAATGAAATGAAAAAGAGCTTTAATTACTACCTGAATAACCACAGGAATGCATCCTTGCAAAATACTATCTTCCATACGACCACTCCAACCATCTCCAGGAAACACTCCACAGAAAACAGAACTTGCTAGAGCCAAGTGATAGTTTTCAGAACGCTCAGGGGTCACAATGACATCTTTGGCATGCTGTTTCCCAAGTACTCCATCCTTGTTAGGACTTGATCCAAACTCTTCTGCCAGCTTCTGTCTGATACCCATGCTATACCTGCACCATTTCCAGAAAACTTGAATCCAGATATCTTCTACAACATTTAATAATATCTAAACAACTTCAGCCGACCAACAACATATCCAACAATGTTTGATGACAACAAAGTGAGAAGCTATTCAATTTCATGAAAACATTAAGCAACAAGATATCAAGGTTAATAATTAGGGAAAATGAGAACATGTATATGCCACATAACTGATTCCTTCTACAAATTCAAAACTGTTTCTCCAGTAAACTTACGAATCTTCTGGTCTTCCATTAGTGTATGCTGGTCCTAAATTCCCATTGAAATAGAACAGCGTCTTCCGCTCCTCATGGGACCTGAAAACAAAGTGTAGATGGTTGTGTTGTTTCACTTGCAGAACACAAATGAATAGAATACAAAATCTACCATGAAAAAAAAGTAAATGACTGAGGTGAAAATTAAACGTTACCTAGCCCAAAGTTTTGAATTCAACACATTAGCATCAGGAACTTTCCAAGCAGGAAGCACGAGATCTTTGTCAGGGTCAAAGCACGGATGAATGCCTCTTTTGTTGGAAGGAATTTTATCCCAGTTGTCAGCCCAATAGGCTGTAGTTGAATGGTTATGCTTTGAGTTTGTGTTTCCCCAGTGAACTAACATCATGCTATTCCATATCTCCTTAGGAGCATAGCAAGCACCTTCATCCCAAGAAAAAAACTGCCTTCAGAAACAAATGTGAACTAATTAGCATATGCTTCTCACATGCAAATAGAGTATAAGTTTTTTGTAAGAAAATTATCAACATGGGATAAACAATTCTCCTTACCCAGATGTGGTCCCTTCCTGATGAGTGATTCCAATAAGGATATTGCTCAACAATGTGAGTATATGCCTTCTTATAATATTCCAAAGTGAGAGAGCTCCTCAATCCCATATGGTCCTGAATGTCATGAAATAAAATGTGGGAAAAGAAGAAAAATGGCAGTAAAAAGATGGAATCTGTAAGCAATGCTTCATGAATATAAATATAATACTATATATATATATATATATAGTATTATAAAACGGATCTGCAACCCAAGAGTGGCATAACATAATCTGAGCATTACTGATGGTAAGAACAAAGAAGTAATAGATAACTCAGGATATTGATATCCTTCCATTCTAAAAGGGAAATGAACATCACATGCAACTGTCTTTCCCATTTTGAAAGTATCACTATTCAGGAACATTAATGAAAAGCAAATCCATGCTCGTCATAACATAGATGTTAGTGTTGACTGACACTCCATCCAATTAATCACAGATATCTCAGAATGATCTGAAAGCACTGCGAGCATGCACAGGTTGAAACACTGATACAGTTAATCTTTATACACATGCCATATACAATAACAGACACTCTATAGATACATTCTGGTAAAAATAACAATTAGTAAAACATACCAGCATACTCAAGTGGGGAGCATCATCAGCACGAGTTATGATACATGAATCAAGAACAGGAACAAAGAAAAAGTCTGCCTCTTCACCATTTAATGTTCGATGAGGACTAGCTAGCAAACTTTCATAAAGTGCCATCTGCAGACAAGTAGCCCACTGGATAAATATACTGCTATAAATATTATATTTTACCAAATGAAATGCTCCTATACGAAGTCATGAAATACCTGGGCTCCATACAATTGATCTGTCCACAATGTCACATTTTTGTCATCATAAATTCTATTTACACACTCTAGCTTAAAATGGCGCCCCTGCAGAAACCAAAAATGAATAAGATAAGAAAATAGAAATAAAAACAATCAAAGTTATGATCTTAGATGTAATCAAAAGTTACATTCAGATTATTCTGACCTCAAGAAGCAAGCTGTTGAACTCTGGGGGCAAATCGTAAACATATATAAGAGGCCTTTTCTTCGCTACCACAGCATTGAGATTAATCATTTTTCCATTGGCACGAGCATTGTCAACAATGTCAATCCGAGCAGGACGAAGCCAACTAGGCCACTCTGTTATAGAAGAAAGGACAGATGGCATGCTGCAATCTACTCCATACCAGCCATTGTGACACTGAAAATACACTATATTCACCTTATTTACTGACATTGGATGGAAGTGAGCATTCTCACACTACAAATACACAATGTTCTTATCTATATACAATGAATGGACATAAATTGAATTTATTCAGCACCAAGAGATGGCAGTAGTTTCATATACACAATGTTATGGAAAAGTAATAACTGGCATCTAGTAAATGCTAATGTCAATAAGCTTCACATTTTTGTTTATGAATTTTTAATCCTTCACTGATCTTTCATTCCTTTGTCTTGTTTAACTGATTCTTTATTGGCTTATTCTCCTTCAGCTTCAAGTATTTGATTTCTAAATAAACATAGTCAGTCCAACTTTTCTAAGACAGAGACTATTCACTATGGGCCCAAATGTTCTAAAATAATTTCCTTTATCATATATACCTTAGTAGTAATTTATTTACCATTAGTCAATCCCTACAAATAGAAAATGAAAACAATAGAGGATTGACAGTTTTTCTTCCAGTAAACAGACAACAAAATACAAGTGCCCCAAACCAATAATAAATAAAAGAATCAATCACCTGACAAAATCCACCACGACAATGACCATGTCTAGAGCATTGATTAATACAAACAGATTCTACAGGCACTTCACAAAGTCGGCCCCAAAGACCATCATATTTGCAGTCACATTCTTCTTTAATTTTTGCCTTTCCAGAATATGCATCAGCTGGGTCCACATTACACCAACCCCGTTTGCTACCATTAGTTGTGAACACATCTTGGTCAATTTGTGACCAATTCACTAGTTTTGGACCATCAGGTTTAGAAGGTGGACTGAAACAGATGAAAAGAGTGAGTCTTGAATAATACAAATTGAAAAACTTCACCGGTGAAACTCAATACTAGGAATCTGATTTTACATACATAAATTGAAACCCACATGTCTCTGCCAATGGTCTATTAGGATATTTTGTGCCTTCTCCACAGAAGCACATTGCTCTTGTCTTGTCACAGTTGGCAGGGCAAATAGAGACTACCCATCGCCCAAATGGTTGATCTGGTAATCCTTCATAGTTGCATTCCAATTGCAATTGTTCAGTACATCCATCCCCTGTCACCTCAAAAATTATCACATTAGTTCAGACCAACTACTGAATTAAATATGCCTTTGTGCAATTACCAAATATTTTCAGGAAATGGTAGACACAAGTTATGTAATTTATTTGTTTTGTTTTAAGCATATCAGAGATTGTTATAGACAATAGCAACAAAATAATTAGTTACAACTTAGAACTGACAAGAGATTTGAAATATTAAAATACCTGAATATTTTCTGATTAGGGGAATAATATGTACATACATACACAAATACGTACACCCATACATATACATACATACACAAATAAATATATATACATACATACATACATATACGTACATATATACATACATATACGTACATATATACATACATATACATATATATATACATACATATACATATATATATACATACATATACATATATATATACATACATATACATATATATATA
>NC_028358.1:3498917-3538599 GCF_000741045.1 Vigna radiata var. radiata | reverse complement strand
ATATATATATATATATATATACACACACATACATATACTAGTTCTAACCTATTATTTAGAGAAAATAAAACAGAAACAAATATACTTGGAAATATTCTGTTCACATGACACTTACATAATTTAAAATAAAACTTAATTCCTATTTCATTGAAAATCTCAATAAACAAAAAATATATTGTTTTACGACCATAAACTTTATTAAAAAGGAAAAACTTAAGACTAAAAGACTGTCCCAAACGTCTCCCAATATTGACCACTCTCCCTAATATTGTGCATCTTCCTCAACACCTATATGATTATATGCTCTCGTATAAAACAATCATCGCAAGTGAAAACTACCAATGTGAAGATGAGCTAACATACAAACGTTCAAACATCATAACAACATATACATCCATCATAATATAACAATCCACTTAAACCTTACACAGTCATAGTGTCTCACAATGTCATACAATTACACCAATTATTTCACACAACCACACAAAACATGTCATCACCGCAATTTATACAACCACCAGTGAACTCAACGTCAGGAGCCAATTTGTAACTCTGGGACACAGTTTACCAATAGCCACTCACCACTAGAGCAACCAACCTTCTCATCACTTTCATCGAAAGCTTCCTCGGCGAAGTATATAAATGTCACTTCCAACCACTTTCTTTGAAAGCTTCCTGGGAAAAGTTCACCTTTGGTACAACTACGCAGAGTTACTCTTCACCACCTTTCGTCGAGTCACCATGCACAAGCATTTATTTACATTTCCAAACAAGCACATATTAACATGTCTTCACAGTCATACTAAATAACACTTACTCCACAATTTAGACTCATAAAATACTACATCACATACAAACAAAAAGGCAACAGAAGAAAACAAGAATAAAAGACTGTAAGCTCCCCTTACCTCTTACTCATCACTTCTTCAAATCTACTTAACCGCATTTTTTTCTCACCCAAGTGTAGCACTCACTCACTCATTTAGTATATATATTTATGAGTTTCACTGACACCCTTAAAACCCTAGATACTCTTATGAGATTTTAGGTGATCCTTCTAATAACCATAAAATATTAGATATATCTTTTCCTACCTTTATGTTTCTATTTCTTAGAAAATCTCCTTAAATCTCTTGTATATAACAAAAATCACACACATAATAAATCTTATATCTTTCAAGAAACTTATACTATAATAACCACTTTATATATCTTCTAAATAAAATAAATCTCTTAAGTAATTAGTAAACCATAAATCTTTTTTTAAATAATAAAAAAACAATAAACCACCTTGAATATTTATTTCTTAATTATTATAATTTTCAAGGTCTTGCAAAGGAAGCGCTGTTGGAAAGCTCCTTAGCTAGTGGAAAGCTCCTTAGCTAATATAACTATTAGTTAATATGTTGCTGCTATGAGGCCACTGTCCATGAAGTAAGCCTATTTTGTTCTGTCTTACCATATTGGACCGAATTCTTATGAGCAATGATAGTAGTAGATTTAAAGTTACGTAGAAAATCTCTTATCGGGCTCCATTTTTTGTTGAGGTCTTCCGGAATTACCTTCATCCACAACCCTTGATATTTAACCTTACAACCATATGTTGTTTCTTGCACCTTCACTCACCAAGTTACCACCTAAGTAAATGCATTATTGTGAGGTGGATCTCCTATCAACAATGGATCCAACATAATCTACAATTATACACACCTCTAATGATAGTTCACCCTTGCTCTTAAATAGAAATTCATCCTTGAGTACTCTTCAAATAATGAAGAATCCTAGTTATAGCCTGAAAAAGTCTCTACCGTGGACCATTCATCAGCGGGCTAATTACACTAACTTCATAAACTATGCCAAGTTGGGTGTGGACTAAATAATAAACTTTCCATCAAGCCTTTCATATTGGGGTTTGTCAACTGTCAGAATTCCTTATTCATTCCCAATCTAATTATTATTATCTATTGGAGTTTTGGTAGTAACTTTGCATCTCTACTTGCATAATCCTAAAAACGTATATTCCCACGGATATGAAGATGCCTTATTATTTCTAGTAAACAACCTCGATCCCAATAAATTATTCCAGCTTGCCAATATCACTCATCTCAAATTGTGATGCTAACTTCTGCAAAATATGATTTCAGCATCATCACCTGCAATAACCATATCATAGAGATGCACTAAAAGATGTGTTAGTTTACCGCATTGTGAATGCTTTAGAAAAAGGGTATAGTTAGCTTGTCTCTGCCGGTGGCCCAAGTATATCATGGCTTCATTGAATCTCTCAATGCAAGCACATGAAGACAGTTTAAGTCCATACAAAATCTTCTCCAATTTGTACGATGTGTTCTCTCCATTAGAGAACCATATTCAGGCAGGATCTTGTATACACTTCTTTCCCAATACTACATGTACAAAGGCACTTTTAATATCAATCTGACTAATTTGTGATGCACTCATTTCCTCATTTGAGGCTTGAATTCAATTCTCATCCTTCAAGACTTTGGTACTAATGTGCAAATCCTAAGAGAAGTTATTGGTGTCTAAATTGAGAGCACTCCCAACAGTGGGTCTGTTGGTCTGAACATTGGCAAACAGGCTAGCAGAGGCACAATGAAGTTGCCAAAGGTCCTTCAGAAGGAAGGAGAGCAAGGGAAACGTACCCCAGTGAACAAAGCTAAGGTCTAGACATGGAAGAAGAGCCATCAAGGAAGAATGTACAAGCATAACATATATATTCTACCTTTAACCTGGTATAAGTCCACAAACAGGAGAAAACACATCAGTCATTAGCTGGTAAAATAAATGTTACTGGAGATGTATCCTATTTTTAAATGATTAACTCTATCTAGTAGCAACACCTCTTCATTTTAGAAAAGTGACTTCTTGAGCACTTGAATTAAAATATACTCGGTATCCTGGAGGTAATTACTGTGTGTGATTTACCAGTCACCAAAGCATGAGGGTGAATATCAGTGCCTCATCATAGCTATATTATTATGAGTTAATAAATTATATGATAAAGCTAAAACTTGCAAGATTGTCAGAGTAAATCCTAGAATACTCGCTGCTCATTAAACATGAGGCAAGCATGATGTATCAGGTTAATAAAATGACAGAAGGAGGGAAGCGAACTAACCAGAATAACCATGAAAACATCGGCACTGTCCCAATTCTCGATTACAAACTCCCTGGCCGCTGCAGTCATTTTTGCAGTTATTGCCACCTATTATCTGTTAATCAACAATACTATTACGGAGGCCAAAAATTACTTTATATAACAAGATATTAAGTTAATGCCAATAACAACCATACCTCTTCTGAAATGCTAATTGGCAGAAACAAAAAGCTTCTAAATTAAAAACTCGAAGAACAGAAGAATATACACAAAAATGACCAAAATCATAGAAAATGGCATCAGTTGTCACCTCAGTAATGTTGACTTCCTTAATAACAGAATCACAACCAGCAAGCCAATGGCCAATTTCAGCCTTCCATGGTGCACCCTGATAAACAACTGCTCCGTGCAAGTCAGCTGGAAACTGAAGCTTAAAATCAACAGCGGGCTGTTCCTGATCACGGTTGCTCGGAAATTCTGCCGAAACATTAGCTGGGATGCAAGAGTCTTGAGCTATCTTAAAATTATTGAGAGTAGGTGTCAAAGGGAACGAAACCAAATGAACTACAGAAACCAATGCCAGAACAGAAGCAATTGTCGCCGCAAGGGACCAAGAACACCTCCATTTGTTCATGGAGAACAAATCTAACAAGTCCCTTCCCATACTAACCACACCACAACACAACACTATCAAACAAACTCAAACCCTTCTGATTCACCAGGCTGCCTTGACATCATAACCTGAAATAGAATCAATAAAATCACAATTCCTCACAATGATCAACATCATACAGAGCTCAACTAGGTCCAATTGCTTAAAACTACGAACGCCTTTTTTTTCCTCGTTATTAAATGAAGAGAAGAAAACAATGGAAACAATTTACTACTACTATTGCAAAGCACAAACCCATTTGAATTTTAAACACAAAAAACTGAAGAATCACAAGTTCAATAAACAAAGGCAACCATCACATGACCCTACATTAGTACTCTGACATCTGCAGAGCGTTGACTCACCTTTCTCGGATCTGAATCTCCAAAACATAGAACCTCATTCGGAGATTCAACGTGGGCAAGAACCAGTTTGCCCAATTCAACAACTGAATTATAAAGGTGGCTCCTTTAAAATGCCAGCTACCTCAAATCAACAAAGGGTCAACGAAAATACCAAGACTGATTATTTGTTTTAATTTTCCTGCTTTTTTTTTTTTTTGTTCTCCGGCAACTTTCTCGACCCACGTTGTCAACACTTCAATTATGAACATGGGACCACTTCGTTATTGTTGGCTCGTTCTTCTTAATGTAACATTCTCAGTTCAATTTTGGTTTCACATTAAAGAGATTGGAATGGAATCTTTTGGTTTTTCTCATTCAGAAGCCGCCAAGGTTCTCTTATCTTCCTCGGAAATGAATCGGCCACAACCCACTGATTTTCACGTTAATAGTCGAAAAGACCATTTTGCCCTTCTGGCATTGAAGCTCAAATGATCACCGATTTAGCTCAAAAATGTCTTTATTTAAGTTTAATATTACATTTAAATTAACTCTTATTCATCAATTCTATTTTTTTACAAATATTTTAATATTATTTATATGTTATTTTGTGATGAATTCAAAGTTATTTTATAATTAATAATGATAATCATAAATACAGAGATAAATCAATTATAAAATGACACATAAATTATATTAAAATATTATTAAAAAAATATTCTCTTAAATAAAATATTATCAAAATATCATTAAAACTACATATTTTTAGTTATATATTTATTGATGTATTTATTATTTAATGTTTCAGTTATGATGGTTAAAGTTGACGATTTATTACTTAGTCCTAAAAGTTTAAGTCCTTCTCTTTGTAATAAATTGGTTTCGGTTATGTTATTTATTAAACTATTGAAATAATTAATATAAATTAAATGAATTATTTATTTCTTTAGTTCAAATACATATTAATAATTTTTAAAATAAATGTTAATTAATGATAATTTAATTACAGTTTAATGATTAATAATCACACTTTATTTTAAATTAATTATAATTAGTAGTAACTTTAAAATATTTAGACCGTTTGATCTATTAATAATAGATGGTTGTCCAATCTATTATACAAAGTTAACCGTATGATTGATTATACATTGCACTTAACAAAATTATTTTAATTTAGTATTAGATTCAAATTAAATCATAATAAATTGAATACTGTTTTTATTTTCAGTTCCGGTGACTTTTTCGTTCAGAAAGTAAACTAAAACATAAACATAATGTATATACATTTATACCTACCCATAGGTTCACCAAAAAAAGTTACTTTTATACATTTACTAATGCATTTTTATTGAGGATATTATTTAAAATATATTTTTAAAAACCCTCTAGTAATCTATCATGGGTGGTATAATATAATGTAGAATATAGCAAATTTGATTACCCAAAACACATAACAGATATGAAATTTATAGAGTTATGTTAATCACATAATAATTTATATAATAAATTGTTGCAAATTGTTTGGATTAGGTATAACTAAATAAACCGTATGAAAATAATTAGTTTAATGTGAATATCTTGTATTGTCCAACATATTTTAAAAATTGTCAAAGGTTTAAATCTCAATTTAAGTTATTAATATTATGAACCTTTTATTTACGGAATAAAATAAAAATTTATTCTTTTTATTCTCTTCTTCTTAATTTTTATTTCATTTAAAAAATTGTTTTGTTTTATTAAAACAATTTTGATTATCTCTTAATTGATCGACTAATTTTATATCTAATAAGTTTTATTAAATATTTAAGGAATTTTTCATTACCATAAACTTAATTATAAATTTATTTTTATTTGCATACGATTTATTCAATGGTTTATAATATTGTTTCTAAAATACACTTTTCATCATTTATTCTTTTTTAAGTATTTTTATTTGTTTTTTATTATTATCATGTAAAATGCTATTTTGATATTTTTTCATATAATTATTTTTATTCTATAACTCATTATCATATGTATAATTTTATCATTTTAATTGTGATTAGATTGGTTGGTAAGTTAATTTCTTATAAGAATTAGAATTCTAATATAAGAACTGAGATCATTCTTTCTCTCAGAATGTGAATTTATATAATATGACTCTAAAGTATTTACATTAGCCTTTGTATCGCTATATACTAAAAGAAAACCTAAAACGTGCAAAAGTAACAAAAAAATTAAAATTACAAGTAAGACCTTTGTCTAACAAGACCCTTAACAAACACAAATTGTCTTGTTGAGTAAATTTAACATTATGCAAAATTAAAATAAAATTATAATTTATTTAATTTTCTAAATTAATTGTACTCATAAATTGTCTTCATAAAACTTTGTGTTATATATTTGAATTGTAAATGTTATTCCATTTTTCATATATGTTTAATGAAATAATTTCTCTATTATATCATCATTTTTCATTTGTCTTCAAATTCATACAAGATTTTTTTATCAAATTGTATAAAAAAAAAAATCATTCATTATAATATAAAAATTTAATGTGATTATCGTGAATCACATTTATCACTTTTCAAAGTTCAAATGATGGAAAATTTCATGTTTAATTATTATTAGTTTTATATATGTTATTTTTGTGATTTTGTTAAGTGGTATATTATATATTTTTACTAGTATAAAGAAAATTTGTCATTAGAGTTTAAAGAATAGAAATAAAAAGATATTTAAAACATCTTTTAATTTAAATATATGTTTTTCTTTTATAATTTTTTAAAATATTTTTAAACTTTGTCATTTTTATTAATATTTTTAAATTTAATATATTTTAATTTTCATTAAATTTTAACTGGTACTCAAATTTAAAATACATACAATTATAATTTTTTTTAAATATTTGATATAGAAAAAAAACGTCGTTTTGATATCAATATATGATAATAATTTATGTTTTTCTGTATCTTTTATTATTTTATAAAAAATAATTAATTAATATTAAGATAGACAGAAAGCAAATATCAATATACTCATTAGGTGGGGATGAATAGGTAATATAAAAAATGTTGGGATCAATTTACACATGACAAAAAATTTTCTTATCAATTTCTACCTGCACCCCATTATTTTTTAAAGGGTTAAATATGTTTTTAGTCTATATACTTTGGAGCAATTTTGGTTTTAATCTCTCTTTCAAAATAAGGTACAATTTAGTCCTTCAACTTTAGAAATCTCTGGTTTTAGTTCTTTTTACCAGATTTTTTTAACTTTATTTGTTGTTTCAATTGGAGCAAAAATGTGTCAAACAATGTAAATAATTCAAATGTTACAATGAAACGTGCTTGAATTATTTACCTTGAGACATTTTTGCTCCAATGTTAATTGAGAAACGTGCTTGAACCAGCAAATAAAGTTAAAAAAATTTGATAAAAATGACTACAACCAGAGTTTTATAAAGTTGAATAACTAAATTGTACCAGGAACTAAAATTAAAATCTTCTTACACTATAATTTTTTAAAACTCCACTTTCATCCTTAATTTGATTTGGAAGATGAAAAAAATATTTTCCAGATTTCTATTTTCAGAAGAGTAAAACATCATTTTGGATAAACTAATCCGAAAGATAACGTACATAAAACTTTCAAATAATAAATTCCATATTGTATTGTTGAATTTATGTTTCGGAATAATACTTCCGTAACAAATGTATTTCAAGTTCTAGAAAGCAAAATCTGAAATAATCAAGTCTGTTTATTTTTAATTTGAAATTCTAAAATACATAGTTATTTTCTTGAGTTAATTACAAAAAGTAAAAATTTTACAATATCGAAAGCTCTTGCCAGATGATAAAATAATAATATAAACACGTCATATATCTCCAAACGTAATAATTTATTCGAATTAGAGCAAAAATAAAAGAAATTTGAGAACCAATAATTGTTTGCCGTGCACGTGGCACAGTAGCATTGGTAGAAGAAAAAAGAATCTGAAAAAGTGTAGCACAGTAGTATTGGAGAAGTAGTCCAAAATTAATAAATATAAAATTATGAAATAAACATTATTTTTCACATGATGACAATGAGGTCAATTTTGGGTTTTCGGTATAATATATGCTCCGAATGATTCAATCATGTAATGTGTAACTAAGTTTCTTAACTTAAACACGTAACACGATTATACTTTCTTAGTAAAAAACAAATTTTACCAAATTAAAAATAAATAGACATTAATTTATCATCTAAGTGTAATTTAATAAGAATTAATTATCTTCTAGGAAGTGGAATAAAATCTAGTAGAGCGTAACACTTGTAATTAAATATAACTTGTTGACATCAAGTTAAACAAATTGAATTGCATGTAAAATGACAGCAATAAAATGTTAATTAAATTATTCAACTCTTCCATTATATTATTTTTATTTTATTATTATTATAACATAGGTTTGGCCATTTGGTGGACCCATTCAATTATGCAGAAGGGAGAAAAAATGACACTATCCTTTTGTTCAATTTTTAATATTCAAATGCAGATTCCCTTTAGAAAATCAACATATCGTGATGCAGATTTCTTCTTTCTTTTGAAGAAATGATGAAGATTTCAAATGTGTAGTTTCATTTTTCTGATCATTGATTACGATAGTTCCAGCTTTTCACTATAAGCTTAAATGTGTATACACTAAACAATTATATCATATATTTCTTATTTCTTTTAATTAAACTAAATATACGAGTGATTCAAACTCAAATTTAAAATCACGATATGTAAAATAAAAGTTTTAAAAGGTTTTAATACATAATTCAACCATTTTTTTGTATGTATTTGACTTGATATTCACAATAATATATCAATATAGTGTCTAGAGGTTGTAAGTATTTTGAGTAAAATTTAGTCATGCATCTACAAAATAAGTCCAAAATATGATTTATTGTATTTTAAGGATGTTAGGTTCACAATAAGTTGACTTCTTCTATTTATACACACATGTGATCTTGATTGGAGAAGTAAGAATTAAAAAAATTGATTTTTTTTCTTCTATTAAGTGTACTACATAAAATTTGATTATAAACAAAGGAAAAAAAAATTTAACGTTACTTTTTTAACAATTTTTTTACAACGCATATATGACAGTTTGTAATTGGCCTATTTTAAATATTTTATTAAATATAAATTCAAATATATCAATAAAACGATGACATGTATTCCGTTATAAAAAATGTTGTTAAAATATCATCATCCATAAACAAAATAGTGATTTTTGTTTGAAATATTGAAAACTCGGTTTCATCACTTTCTAACTTCTTGAATTATTTAAAATTTGGTTTGTTGGTCTATTCAAATTTTAGTATGTTCCCTGTTTGAGTTTTAGTATATTTGCAAACCTTAATATAGAATAGGTTTAAACAATGTCAAACTAGCTTTTTCAAGAAAGACAAATAAACTCTACAAAATACTTTTGCCAAACAATAAGTTAAACTTTTAAGTTTTAATTATATATATATATATATATATATATATTTATGTAAACTCGGCTTTATTATCTACTATTAGAATATAGAATTGGACGATTGAAAATTTTGCTCAAAGGCTTTTTCTTTCTGCACTCTTATAATTTCTTGGTGCACCCCCGTATTTTTCATTATAGCCATTTTACCTTAAAAGTGAATTTGGATTACCTATTTTGGAGATTTTTTTAAACGACTTTTTTAGGAATTTTCAAAATAAGTTTTTCAAATGAGATTTCAGATTTATGGATTAAAATTTCTAGAATGCATGAAATGCATTTTGAATTATAATTTCCAGAATAAACTTTTCAGAACACATATAATACTTTTCAAAATAAATTTTTCAAAACAAACTTAAAAAAAAAACACGAAATGTATTTGAAAAATGCTTTTCTAAAGCCAACTTTTTACTGCAACGCCATTGTTTCTCTTTTCTTCCGCAGTATGCTCGCTCTCTCCTTGTTCTTTTGCATCCACGATGGTCCGGCGGCAACAATAATGACGGGTGTAGAAAGCAAAAGCCTAAATCAAATTTGTTTAAATAAATTTTAGGCCCAAATTTGTTACCTGTTTTTGTTTAGAGGGTGTTACTCCCTCCACCACCACTCCTCCACCACTCCTTTTAATTTTTAACCTTTTTACTTTCTAGACCCTACATCCCTCGCTGATACTTTTAAACAAGAAGGTAATTTTTAAACTATCGAACAAAAAGAGTTTTTAACAAGTAATAACAAATAATCTTCCTCTAAGTTTGATGACATATCCCTTGCCATGACCTAGTACATTCATGAAGAGTTGGAGACATCTATGCAAGATGGACCTGTACTTTTTCTCTTAGACCATCTAAAGCCATCATGAAGATTTAGTACAGTTGGAATAATTTTGGGCCTTGTATTTTGGGCCAAGTAGTCTATATTTTATTTGGGCTTTGTATTATGGGCCAAGTAGTCTAGATTTTATTTGGGCTTTGTATTATGGGCCAAGTAGTCTAGATTTTATTTGGGCTTTGTATTGTGGGCCTAGTAGTATAGGATTTCAATTGGGCCTTGTATTTTGGACCAAGTAGAATAGGATTTTGACCAAACAAGTCAACAAAGGGTCAAGGCCCAAAGTTGACTATGCTTGGATGTCCAAAATGGGTGTGTTGACCAAGGGGTCAACATTTTGGCTAAGCTTGGAGGACAAGGGAACAAGATTTCGTCCTAGAGATGTGGAGGCTTCCCATTGGAGAGTTTTCCTCCTGGTTAGTGGCCATGTGGCACTCTAGGAATGGAGAGTTTTTCCATAGGTAGTGGCCACATGTCACTCTCATTTGAGAGGATTTTTGCCACTTGTCTCTCTCTTATTGGAGAGGATTTCTCCTTGCTCTCCAAGACAACCAAGGTGGCTTTTTTAGATTAAAGTTTCAGCCCATTTTGAGACACCTTAGCTTATAAATAGAGGTGTTCTCCATCATGTAATCACCTTTGATTTAGAGTAAAGTTATGCTGCCATTTTTGTGCCATACTACTCTTTTAAGGTCACTCTAGGCTAGAGCAACCCAAGTGGCCTCCTCTAGCCACCTTCCTCCAAGAGTTGGCCCAACCTCTCTTAGAGAACCACCAAACACACTTCCATCACCATACAACTCATCAAAACCATGAGCTATCAACACCTTTCACCACCACCAAATTCCACAATCTTCATCTATGAACTTATGGCTTGATTTGCTTCTAGATTTGGCTTGTCCTAGCTAGAGCAATATATTATTTTGCCATCAAAGTTCTAATTGTAACATCAATAATCCATCTACCTAGATAATTTTCATTAACAAATACAGTGGTATAGCCAAGCTAGTTCTTCCTCCAAAGAAAGAATGACTTAAAGTTAGACACAACCAGAGACCCTAACCAAAACACAAAGAACCATACAATTAACAAGAAACCAAGAAAAATACTAAAAGAGGAAGAAGCACATCCAATAATTCATTGTTCTTGAAAGCCTTTAAAGAAGAACCGCGCTTTTCAAACTCCTTGAGCCTGATTGAGAGAGAGTGATTGAGTGGATTTGAGGGGATTTGAGGGTAATTTTTTTTGTTGTTTATTTGAGTGAATTTGGAGGTAAACGAGAGTGGATTTTGAAATAAAGTTGTGAGAATTGGTGTAGGATTTAGTTTATATGAAAGATTAAAAAAATTTACTTCAAAATCCACACTTGTTTACCTCCAAATTCACTCAAATAAACAACAACAAAAATTATCCTCAAATCCACTCAATCACTCTCTCCCAATCACCCCCAAGTGAACACACCCTAAGTGTTCTTGCTCCTAAGTCATCTGTTTGACGATCAAGAGGTATCTAAACGATCAAGAGGTATCTAGACGATCACAAAGTCAATGTCTACAAATCTAACTTATCAATTTCAAGAATATAGCAAGTAGGTTTCAACTCCTTTTTGGTTGGAAATGGAAAGTATGATAACTGGGATGAAACTGAGGTTTTAGAGAGTGCTGACAAGTGTATTTAGGCTTGTTTATGCAAGTGTATTTAGGCTTGTTTATACAAGTGGTAATCTGGTATGAAGATTAGAAAGTGTAGAATTGAGTCTAGGTAGCTTATAGAAGTGAAATTGAGTTTTAATGGGTCTTTTTAAGTTACAACATTGTTTTTAGAGTTTTCTTGGGGTTTGGAGGGTCCTAGAGGCCTTTAGAAGTTGGGGGTAAAATGTTTAAAGTGAGAAAATTGAGTTTGGTACCTACTTATAGGCTGAGCGCTAGTCCGTGAGCATTATTGGACTGCACTACAATTGTTTTGGAGGGTTTTCGGGTTTTGGTTATCGGTTTTTGACGTTCTTCAGGTTGTTTTGGACTCTTCCGGAGCTGTTGGTGAGGGTTTCAAAGCTACTTTCCTTACCTTAGTATGATTTTAAAGGGGTTTTGTGTTGTTTATTGGTTTTCCTTGGTTTGTTCTTAGTATGGAATGGTTTCAAGTGTTTTATAATGATTTGTTTGGTTCTTTGATGTCTTTTAAGGTATGTTTAATGATGATATATGTTGGTATTAAATATGAAAGTAAAGTGACATATGTACATGGTTTCAAAGGTTTTCAAAGTTGTGAAAGTGAGTTCTAAGGTGGAATTCTGGGTGTAGTTCCAAGTATCTTTAGTCTGAATGCATGAAACTCAGTCTCGGGGGTTATCTTGACACTTTAATAGTCATTTATTCTCACATAGAGAGGATTGACACATGTGGTGAGAGTAGCAAGATATTTTAGTCTTAGGTGCTTTTAGTATGATCCAAGGTGTGGAACAGACTAACCTTGTGAGTGTAGTAGGGAGAAACTCATTGACAATGACTTTGCAAAGTAATAGAAGTCACCACAAGTGCACAACCCGTCATAGCTTAACATTCATTCTAAGTCCGGAAAGCAGTATAAGGCACCACAAGTGCACAACTCACCATAGTTTAACATTCATTCTAAGTTCGGATAATCCATTCATAATTGTGTATTGCATAAAGTGTTTGGTGATTGTGTTGTGATATGTTTGCCTTATGTATAATGTTTAAATATGTATACACACACAGACACACACACACACACATGTGTGTGTGTGCGCGCGTGCGTGTATAAATATCATTAATTGTTTTGAATCTAGCTTATCCTTACTTGTGTGTTGTTTGTCTTTGTGTATGTTTTCTCTTTTGCTTCACCTTAATGGTACGAGCTTAGGAAGACATTTTTTACCGTTGCTTCAGCGAGAGATGAGGGTGAAATAGTTGGGAGGTCAGATGATTCTACAAGTTTAGACTTTGTCTTTAGTAAGTTTGTTTTCTTATGATAGTTCCAATATCATATATGTAATATTTATTTTAATAATATTTTACTATTAAGAATAGGATGTTATAATTTTAATTATGAATTAAATATGTTTCTATTTTTTAAAATTTGAAATTACTCTCTTTTTGAAATTTTAATTTAATTTAATATTTGAATTTTAGAAAAATTTAGATTTAGTTTTTTTAACTAAATTTTATTAAATTTATTTAATATTTTAAATACATTAATATTTGTTTATTTTATTTGATACATTTTTTTAATATTAATTAAAAATGTGTTTAAAATTTTAAATAAACTTAATAAAAGAATAAATTCACACTGTTATAAAGTAAATTAAGTTAATTTAAAGTTTAGAAAAAGGATTAATTTTAATTTTGATTAAAGTTAGGGATAAAAATATATTTAATTATTAATAATTAAAAGTGGAAGTATGGATAAAAAACTTTTTAGTTTAAGGTTCACATAGACAAATAATTGTATGTGTATTGTGCATTTAATATTTTCATAAAATCAACCGTTATTTGCTTTACCGATGATTAATTCTGGAACCCCTTGTATGATTCTAACTCTTTGTTATTTGAATATCAAACTTTCTTTTAACAAATGATTGATTGTGAGATTATAGTTAGTCAAAGTTCTCTCTTATTTTGTTTAGGTGGCTTGCGATCCTTATAGTATATTATTATAATAGCTTGTTTTTGTTGAATTCATCATTTTTAAATGTTCTTGAACTATTCTAATTCCAATAAATAAATTTTAATTAATAACATACTATTTAGTGATGTTCATCTTTATCATCAATCTGATGAAAGTGACTGTATTAACTGTTTGAAAAATTAAATAAAAAATCATCCTAATAGTAGAAAAAAATGTTAAATCTAGAATCTAAAATTTAATTTATACCTTTTTCATATGATAACATTAGGTTTGTATAATTCAATTATTACAACATGTAGTTTAATTTGGAATTTAAAAAAAAAGTGACTAATAGAGAGCACGTTATCAGAAGCAGACACAGTGGGATACACGCACCTAGGTAGCCATAGCAAGCATCAGCGTAAACAAGATCGACAACAGTGCAAGCAACATCATCAATATCATCGACAAATCGAAGTTTCAGAAATCCGCTGGCTATGACTGCTGCTGTTGTCGTCCCACTGGGCCTTCTCTTCTTCTCCTCTGGCCTCGTCGTTAACCTCATTCAGGTCATACCTCATTTTTTTTTTCTTTCTGTATAGAATAAAATCCCTATTCTTTCACCATGAGCCGACCCTTTTCTCACTGTTTTTATTTTTATTTTTTATTCTTTTAATTTTTGCATTTGCGGTTATTATTGGAGATTCGATTCGCCCCTTATTGTTGGAACCCTCTTCGTTTTGTTCAACTAGATAGAAAGTGTTTTTCACTGTCTGTTGGTTGTTTATCGGTTAATTGATGATAATTGGTACTATGGGGTGTTGACAAGTGGTGGTGTGATGCTCTCAGGCAGTATGCTACGTGTTTGTGCGGCCGGTGTCGAAGAATTTGTACCGGCGGATGAACCGGGTGGTGGCGGAACTGCTTTGGTTGGAACTTGTGTGGATTATCGATTGGTGGGCCGGTGTTAAGGTGTAGTTTCTCTTGTCTTGTTCATTTGATTTAAGGTTCACTAGTGCAAAGTGTTTAGTGCTTTGCTTGCTTGCTCTGCTAGATGACGTGGCTTTGGAGTATTGAATGAGTTTACCTGGCATGCAATGCTGGTGTAGAAGTTTTTATACTGTCAATTAATCAGAGATTATCTTTGGTATGGCTTTTAAATTAGTTACTATAAATGATGGTTTGTGACTGGGTATGTATTGCTTATTTTTGCCCAAGTTATTTCTGGTCTGTTTCTTGAATTGATATTTGAATTTTTAAAGCTTGGTATTTGTAGGCGGGTTTACAATTTGACCCTAAGATTCGTTTAAATAAAGGTTGCTTTATTGGGGAATGAACCTGGTCATGATGTACGGGATACTCAAATGTGAAGTAAATGAGAAAGTTGGTGCTTGCCCTGTATTATATGGACTTTCTACTGAAATGAAGCTGTTCTAGCTCGTGTTCATATTTTTAATGGTGGAATTTAATGGAGCAGACAGAACATAATTATTTGTTGTTCAATGCTTTTGATCACCCTGTCCCGGTTCTAGTCTTATTATTTCTACTAACTTCTTTGAAGAATATTACAATTGTGTAAAATTGATGTTTCATCTAAAACGAAAAAAAAAATAGTAATTTGAAAGGCATAATACATGAATTTGAGTTATTTTTCTCATTGTTGGATTTGGAATAATCAAATATTTCATTTGGAACTTTCTATCTTCAGGTCCAAGTATTCACAGATAGTGAAACTTTTCGTTTAATGGGTAAGTCTCCTGTACTGTGCATTTGGTGCTCTAGGCTTTCCTACCTCTCCCGTCTTCATTCTGTTTCTTTTTGTGTTTTGCATGTGTTTTGGAAAGGAAAAGGAAATATATATGGTCTCTGCATTTTTCTTAATCTAAATCACTTGAATTCTGATTCATTCTGGAATTTGTCAGGTAAAGAGCATGCTCTTGTCATATCCAATCACAGAAGTGACATTGATTGGCTTGTTGGATGGGTTTTAGCTCAGGTGATTGTCTTATTTAGTATGACCTCTTTCACATTCATCACTAGAAGATTAATACTGGAATTTACATATGTATTGGAATCGGTTGCATATTTCATTTGTCATTCTGAAATGTTTAATATTATCTTACTAGGACAAAAAGTACTCATAGTTGGGGCCTACTTATGGGTTTATTTCACCATAAATGTGATATTCTTAGATTTAAAATGTGTTTCTAGGCTCATCTTGGTTTTGCTTCAACTACTGAATGATTATTGAACGTTATTATTCTTCAGCGTTCAGGTTGCCTTGGCAGCACTCTTGCCGTGATGAAGAAATCCTCTAAGTTTCTACCGGTATGTTATGTGAGAGCTTGTTGAATGGTACTTGTTTTACAATCCTTATGTTTTTATGCTTTGATCAGGGGTGATACAAATGATATGATTTGAAATTGGAATGAATTATGACATGGGGCATTTATTGTTTGTATATATTGATAATAATGGGATGTGATTTTCTGTTTGGTGGTTTGGTTTATCACATGATCTATGTCTGCTTCAGGTCTGGTTGGACATGGAAGCTTTTGAACCTACTTGCATATTTTTTTGGTTTCATTGATAATATCAGCATTTGTGTCAATGTTGATCTATCAGCTAAGTTCAAATGTGCAGGTTATTGGTTGGTCAATGTGGTTTTCTGAATATCTTTTCCTGGAGAGAAGTTGGGCAAAGGATGAAAGCACGCTAAAGGTATGGGATACTCTAATATAATTGATATTTGTACATGTTATTGTTTTAATTATAGAAATAAGGAACATATCTTATATACTCAGGTAGTATACGGAGTATATATGTATTACTAAGAATGTTTTTGTTTATTCTTGTATCATATCTTTAGTATTAAAGGATATCAAATCTCCTCTATACATTGTATTAATTCCTTTCTCTCAAAACAAATAAAGCATTTTGTACCAGAAGCACACTGTATCAGTTCAATGTCTCTCTTTTTCCTATAGTTTAACTGTTATATTAATATCTTCTCATCCATTCACCAAGACGTAAAGTTACTGTAAATTCTCTGTCTAACTCCTGCACTTTCATCATCCTCTCTCTCTTGGTGCATTAACTGTTTTGGTATTTTGAATCTCATTTGAGTCTTGCAATATTGTATTTGCAGTTGGGCCTACAACAACTGAGGGATTTCCCTCTTCCCTTTTGGTTGGCTCTATTTGTAGAAGGAACTCGCTTTACACAGGCCAAACTATTAGCTGCTCAGGAGTATGCAGTCTCAGCTGGATTGCCTGTTCCTAGAAATGTTTTGATTCCAAGAACTAAGGTTGAATATATACATACATACATACATATATATACATACATACATATATATACATACATATATATACATACATACATATATATATATATATATATATATATATATCCTGATTTTTTTGTTTGTCTTTTTTCCTTTCCTTTTTTCTTTCCACTGCTCGAAAGTTCTGCATGATTCTTGTCTAGCTAATGATCAGGCTCATCTAATCCATGCTAGCATATTTTTGGTGGGATTTTCTGTTAAATCATATCTATTCTACTGCTTATAATTAGTTGTTATCACTCTACCTGTCAAGGGTGGCCAATGGGGTTGTCGCAATCTTTAGTTTTAAAGTGGAGGACTATACTAACTTAAACAAATAAGCGAATAGAGACAGTGTATTCAACCTACACGTTGGGATTTTAGTGATGTATATATAGGATACAAAGAAAAGTCAAGGCACTTGCCTAAAATCCTAACCCTAAAGCTGGGAACACAAATAAAAATAAAAATAACATTACATTTCAACACTTTTTAATGATTCAGAATGGTGATCCTACTTCTGTGAATTATATGCTAGGTTAATACAGACAATTGATCATTGATTTATATGATATTTTGAGGATTATGAAAATTGTGTTTCATGTGTAACATAAGTTATTTAGATTCCCTGAATGTATAACCCTCTTATTTTGTGGAATATTCTTAGACAGCTTTTTCATCAAAGTTGATTTAATCCTATATCAATTTTATTGCTGTACTACAATATAAAACTACATTTCAATGAGAAAACCTGAGCTGCTTGTTTAAATCTAATTAAGGTATCCTCATTTCAGTCTTTGTTTCACATTGTATTATTGTCGTCATGATTTGTTGACTTTTATTGTAAATTTTTGGCCTGTCTCCCAAACTAGACAAAGTAGGGCAGAAAAATAGTTAGGGTTTCTACATAAACATGTTTATTTGGGTTTTCTTGAAATGATCCATCATATAAAAGCAAGAAAATTGGAAGTTCAAGGGGTTTTCAGAAGGTAGGGAAATTTGCATGCTGCTGGATGGAGGTTTAGGCTCAGTTGGTGGTGAGTGTTTATTTGTGTGATTAGGATCCATTTCTGACAGAATTGGAATTATGGCTCAGAATTTTATTTTTAATTGCACTCTACGAGTGCTGGTATTTATTTACAATCATATATTCTATGTTTGTGGGATGTGGTTGCTCCACTCAAAGAATTTAGGTGTAGAATTAGACTTCTAAGGTTCATTCCAATTATGTTGCGTGGATGTTTGAGATAGAAATTAAAAAAGTAGAATTCTCAGATTAAAACTTATTTAATATAGCAGTAAACTAAACATTTTAAACATTATACAGTAATTGTTATTGTTATAAATAATATTAAGAAAATAAAATATTCTGCAACTTCAATTTTTTTGAAGACGTCGGGATGCGAGTATTTTAGTTTTCCATTTGAGCACAATTTTAATTCCTAAATGTAGAATTGTTGCCTGCAAATGGGTGTTGCTGGAAAAGTGTTCATATGTGAAAGTAGTGCTCACATGTGAACATCCAGTGCCAGACAGGAGGTGTATGAGGCCGGAGCGGCTTAGGGTGTCTCGGGATTGGGTGTTGGCGAAAGGTGGCTGAGAAAGTTGCCAAAGAATGACAAAGTGATATGTGGTACTGTTTACTTGCAAAGAAAGGAAGAAAAAAGAAGAGATTATCCATGATTTTCTGATGTAAAAAGGGATTACAAGAATTGTGTGATTGCTACACACATTCAATCTTCATTTATAATCAAAGGAAAATAGGGAATGCATGAAGTTAAATCTGAAAAAAAAAAAATTACAAGTTTCTCTGTTTACAAAAAGATCTTTTACATAGGTATTGGCTAAGGATTTTCAAAAAATCTAAGCAGATTATTTTCTGATTCCATGGAATTGTGATATTAATTTTGAAAGGACTTCAAAAAGTAAAAACTAGCCTTAATATAGTTCACTTCCAATTCTGAGCCCCAATTACATACATTAAATAGACACATGAGGATTATTCTGGAAACCATCAATTGGGGTTTTGATGGGTTGAATTGTTATCCCTATCTTCCATGGAAAATAGGTGCATTTTTTTAAGAACAAAAGTAAAGAAGAAATCTAAGCATGTCATTTAAGGGGAAGGACTTTGCTGCTGATTTGAAACTCAGACATAAATTAATTGTAAGTGTTTTTCCATGGACAAAATTTGACCCTTTAAGGCTTGTTTGTGAGGTTAAGGAGTGTGTAGAAGGAATCAATCAAGAACAAAGGGAAAGAGAAGGAAAGGGAATGTGAGGTTCCGTATTGAGATTTCTTTTACTTAAAAATTTAAAACTATCCAAAGTCTTCTTTATCAGGTAAATATTAACATGTTCATAAAATTGAATTAAGTAGGCCTTTGGATTGTCACTCACCTATTTTCCTTTCCTCAGAAACAACGACAAGGGGTTTTGTTAGATAAAAAGTTGTGAAAATACTAGAGAGAAGTCCTCTTAGCTCCTTGATATGTATTTGCTGACCCAAGAACCATATCATTTAATGGATTGATAAAATCCGTGTACAGAAGTCCTTCTATTTCAAATTATGTGGAGAATGAAGGAATAAAAGAAATTAAACCAAAGGATATCAACCTGACATTCAAACTAAAAGAAATTAAACTATTACCAACGTTTATAGTTTATTAAATAGACACAAGGAAAAGACAAAGATAAGTGGGTGATAGGTGTAGGCAGAGAAGAGAGATTATGGTTGAGAGTCTAGAAGTGAGGAAGAGGCAAAATAATAAGTGGATATGGCTGGAGGGAAAAGAAAGACCATTTTGCCTCTCTTCCTGCTTAGATTTGTGCAAAATTACAAAGCAGATATAAGGATTTTTCAAACTGGGTTGCATGACCCAACCTATTTCAGAGTGTGATTTGTGAGCGATTCCACCCACAATTCAGTGCACTGAATCAAACCAGAATTGTGATTCAGTGATTCTGAAAGCGCTTTGAATGACGACAGGTTCAGGAGCAAAAGCGACTATAGTTGTGATATGTATGCAGGGGCAGAAAATGTATCATATCGTATGATACTACCATGCAAAATTTCAATTGTTGAAATAGTTTCTTCAACCATGTTAGTTCACACATATGACGAGCCAGAGCTAAATGCAATACTTCTGCTGCATTTGATTTATCTACTAATTTTTCTTGTTTTTCCATGAAACATTATTTCCTCCACTCTTAACACAGGACTCAAGTCGATCATCTATCACAAGTGGAGCCTGCCTAGTTTTTATCTGTATATGAATGTCTGTGTGGCCCATATTTTTGTACATTAGACCCTTTCAAGGAAAGCCTATATATGCCAGGATATGAATGACTTCATCTCTATGATACTCACAGGAGCATGTTTGGGCTAGTCATGGCAAGAGGATGAAATTTTCCCACTAGTATTTGATACCAACCTGCCTGAATACAACTCGTCAATTATATATTTTTTAACGTTTATGTGCATAAGAAGAGTATCAATTGGTCCACAAGAGGTTTGAGCTAATCTGAAGCTGGAGTAGAGATTGATGTGTCAATGTAGGTTCTAGAATTTGGGTTTAAGGCCGAATTCAAGTTCTCAAAATTGACTTTGAAGGTGTGGACTACCTAAGCTTCATAGAGCTTTTTAAGTTATATCAATAATTAATGTAGAACTAAACCACCACTCTTTAGGCCACAACTAAGGTGGGCTAGGAATGATTGCAATCAAAGTAACTTTTGAACACTCTCCCTCACACATAGGGCTACCTCCTGGAGTGTGGCAAATGCATGTGGCCCAGCAGTGATCTAAAATAGGTCCTGATACAATTTTAGGATTTGGGTTTAAGATTTGATTCAACCCCACAAAATTAGCTTCAAAGATGAGAACTGCTCTAGCTTTATAAAATATTTGCAAGTCGTATCACTATACGATGTAGCACTAAATCACACCCTTGAGGCTGCAATTAAGATTCCCCCAAAGAGGCCATAACTAAGGTAGCTTAATAACAGTGTGGTAAGTCAGTATTGGGCTTTTCTGGTGAGGTGAATTAATGAGAGTCCTTAAAGAAAGTGACATTTGCAACATTTAAAAGCAACACATTGGAAGGTAATACACCAATATCCTAGCTGAATCTGAGATGTCAAGTTATGTTCACTTGTTGAACAGGCTGATAATTTATCAAAATCTGGAGAAAGATAATGAACAACATAGGTAGAACTAAAAATGAGAAGATAATCTGTAGGAAACAGAAATTAAGAAAATGAAAATTGATTTATCAAGTAGCCAGTGTTGAGAACATCATTGCCCCAAAGTTTTAAAGGTATACCATGTAATAAAAGACCATGGGCTGTGTCAAAATTGCTTCAAATTTTCTTTTCTGCTATGCTATTCATTGTGGAGTATGTGGACAAATTGAATCATGCCACGTGTGGCCATAAAAGAATTAGCAAATGCAGAAAAAAACTATTCTTTTGAATTATCATAACATGTATAATACAACCTTTTTTTGTCCAAATTGGGTTTAAATTTTGATGATGAAGTTATATAATGTAATGAAAAACTATACAAATTCTTCCGTTAAAGATACCCAGTTATTTCTAAAAAAATACGAGAGCAAGTGACAAAGTAGCTGTACTCTTCAATGCAACTGACTTTAAAATCTAGTTGTTGCTGCCCTTTGTTTTATTTTGTTTGAGAAACATTTAATATCACATATATGACCTAATAGTGCTCTGCATTGTATTAGGTTTTATTGTTCTTTTCTGTTTGCTCTGAAATATTTACTTAGCTATGTTGCTTTCAGGGTTTTGTTTCAGCAGTAAACCATATGCGCTCATTTGTTCCTGCCATTTATGATGTAACAGTGGCAATTCCCAAGAGTTCACCTGCTCCTACAATGCTAAGACTCTTCAGAGGAAAATCTTCAGTGGTGAGCCTATCAAAATAGACATTTAGAAAGAACAAAATAAAAGTAAATGCTATCAAACATGAGACTTCCACCAAGTTTCTCTTAATTTCATTGTCTTCACTATTCTCCTACAAGTAATTAATGTGCAGGATATTTTAATTGCAGAAATTAATATGGTCACTATGAATAAGAATTAGTTCAGGAGGCAGAAAAAGGAGTGGATTTCCTGCTCGATGCGGGTCTTGATTTATAAATGCCTTTTTGATCAATCTGTGTGCTTTGGTAATTTGGAAGCCATGAAGAAGGCGTAATAAGATTAGGAGTCCAATGCATGTGGATAGAATTGATTTCTTTTTACTTCCCAAAATTGTATGCTATTTCCAGAACATATTTTTGTAGCATGTATGGAATAAGATTTCATTTTCTTTCTTTGGTTTTTGGTCTGATGGTATGTGAAGGCTAACAATGACTATAGTCAGAAAAGTGAATCAAATGAAAGATCTTGGTGGTTGTTTTACCACCATTGTAGGACACCTGATAATCTTAGTTAACAGAACTTTATCCTGGAGATTTGGAGTATGCTTGTTTGTATTTATGGAAAACCATGGTATTGCCGGGGAATTTGGAGGCACTATTCTTGGTTGTTAAAGGAATAAGAGTTTTGACTTTGCAATTTGGTACATACGTTTTTACTTTAAAGAATAGCAAAGCTTTTTAAGGATCCATAGTTTTCTATCTAGCCACCTAAGCCATTTGGTGCGTAAGTTTTTAGCTTTTTCTTTTAAGAATAAAGAAGCTTTTAAGGATTAAGAGTTCTGCGTAGCTGCCTGACCGAACAATATGCACTACTTCCTACTTCCTTATGCTGTTTTTTCCTCTTGCTTTTGTTCTGCAAGAGGATTTCTTATCTTTCCGACATAATCTTTATATATATATATATATACACACACACACACACACATTAGAGTGTATAGTTTAATTAAAAATTTACTCATTTTACCACCTTAGGTGCATGTGCATATTAAGCGACATATGATGAAGGATTTGCCGGAAGAAAATGAAGCTGTTGCTCAATGGTGTCGAGATATATTTGTGGCTAAGGTGTGTTATTTGAATTTTTAGCTGTTAATTGAAGCATGAAAGCCACTCTGTAGTTGTCCAAGTTTTTTTTTTATTGGTAACTGTGTAAATAATGTTACCATGTATTAGTTCGCATTATCTATTTGCAAGAATGTTTTGGTATATTTTGTAGCTTCTAATTCTCCTTGTACACTTTTGCACTTTTTTCGCCCTTATTCCTCTGGGACACCAGGATGCATTGTTGGACAAACATATAGCTGAGGACACATTTAGTGACCAAGAGCTGCAGGATACCGGTCGACCTGTAAAGTCTCTTGTGGTGAGATACTTCTTCTCATCATGTCTAACTTCACGTTCCTTATTTATCAGCTTTCTTGTATTGCATAAATTCTACACTTTCTGTCCTTTTCATAGGACCCAAATCAGAGTTAGGCTGGTCTTTTATATAATTCAATCTAGAATATCTCCAGCTTTAATTTGTTTTTCACAAAAATACCCTCTCAACTACAAGTCTTTTTCTATGTTCAATATACTATAAGTGGAATGCATTAAGATCTTTAAGTTCTTTGGAGTCTCTAAATCATGTATAAAAGTATTTGAAAAAACTTTAACGCTCATTCATATACCAATAAAAATTAAAACAACAAATATTTTAACGATGAACATTTAGCATAATCAAAAACTAAAAAATATTTACAAAGCAATAAAAGTAAGTTATATTAACATTAAGGGTGTTAATAAATTAAATTTTAAACCTGATTCAACTTCACAAAATCAGTTTGTAAAGTAAGATTTATATATGTTTATATATTCTAAATTAGTTTTATCTTTAGTCGATGTAGAACTTTCAACCTACTCTCTTGCTTCGAGATATATACATCTCTTCCTTACTTCGAGACATATATATCTCGAGCATGAGATTTGACATTAGTGGATGGTCAGTGATATAGTATGTTCAAAGGATAAGTTCTAACCTAGTTTTCATATCATGTTAAAAAGTGATCTTTAAACTTAATTTAATCTCATAAAACTAGTTTGTAAAATGAGGTTTTCATCTACTTATATATTTTAAATTGGTCTTATATTCTAGAAAAAATATATAAATTATAGACAAATTTAATACTGCTAACTACGTATAAATTATTTTTTCCTCATAAACTATTTTACTGTTGGAACAGGTTGTCATATCTTGGGCTTGTGTGGTTGTAACGGGGGCCATAAAGTTCCTTCAATGGTCTTCACTACTATCTTCCTGGAAGGGTGTTGCATTTTCTGCAATAGGTTTGGGAGTTGTCACTCTACTCATGCACATCTTGATTAAGTTCTCACAAGCTGAGCGTTCAACCCCTTCCAAGGTTGCCCCAGCAAAGTCCCAGACTAGGGAAGAGCTAGAGGCTAGGGATAACAAACAAGACTAGTTCACACAAGTTATCTGAATATTCTATACATAGATAGGGAATTCTTCAGAGCTCATAACTTGAACTTGAAAATTGCACTTCTGTGGTTTATCAAAAAAGTTGCATTGACGTGTCTTTAATTACTCACTATTGTTTGTTTTGGAATTCCACCTCGTATGTGTTCATTACTACGCATATACTACTCATTATTTTCAAATTAATTAGGATGAATTTGTATAGACAAATATATACGAAAGGCGTACTAAATCCTACCTAACATTGAACTATTTTGGACACTTGTACACTTTCTGTTTTTATTTTGTGGTTATTTCTTCTCTTGTTCAAATTTCCATGTCTTTGAACTGTTATCTGCTTTTTTATTTTTAAAATTTATTTTTGAAACAATACATTGTTATACTTTTAATTAATTATTTACTTTAGTATAATGTAATGATTTTGTTGCTTTAATTATGCACATGGGTTATTGCTTTCTCCTTAAGATATTATCAAATCTATGTGTATAAAAGTGAACAATATCTTCACTTTGAGGGTGCTTTGGACTCTAACATTTTTTACTCTGTTATTTTTAAAGTCTATGAGTGGTCTAGATAGTTTGGAAGTGAAAATACTTTTTGTCACTTTTTTTTTTTTAATTTCTCAATATTTAACAATGTTGACATAGTGATCCAAATAAATTATAACTATATTTTCAACACATGTATTAGGAAAAGGGAAAACATTTCTTCAATAACGCAAATTTGACAACAATTTGACAACGACATATGTTGTTGTCTCATTTGTTGTTTTAAATGAATTTTTTAAATAGTTTAATTTTTGTTATGGAGGACATATTTGAAAACAAAAATGCTGAAAATCTGTTGACGCCTTCCACAAAGTGAAATTGTTCCCTTTGAACCTTCGAAACTCACCAGTTTTTCGTTCGCCATTACAACCTCTCGTTCCATTATAGAAGTGTCATTTGTCCAGTGTTGAGGAAATAATTCTTTGGTCTATCGTTTTCTCTCGACGTACTTGTGTGTGATGCTTTGCCATCAAAGTGCTGGACGAAGGCTTGCTTTGGTCCACCTTTCTCGTCATTTGTGGAAAGCTTTCTTTTTTCGCTATGACCGCTTTACCATTGAAGTGTTGGAGGAAGGTTCGCTTTGATCCACCCTTCTCGTCATTTGTGGAAAGGTTTCGTTTTTTCGTTGTCACCGTTGTTCCTTCATTTCAAAACTTGTTGTTTCGTGAACTGTTGTTATATTTTTCTATTAATGTATGTGTCCTTTATTATTGTTACGTTATATTATTCCTTTTATGTATATTTAATATTGAAGTATTCCAACTGGAAATATTATATTAATGATCTATTCACAAAACCCTCAAAAGATAGTCATAAGGAATCCAACATGGTTAATAAATCCACAAAACATTGAAAACACAAAAGCAAGGACTACTAGGGAGCGCTTCAGCCATGACTACGGAGCATTCCTCAACTTTTGGTACAAATGTGGAATTTTTCGCTGGTAAGCGATTATAAGGCCCCTGTAATCGATTACTAATGCATCAGTCTGTGTCAATGTTGCATGAAATCACCTCCCAACCTGCAAACACCTTTCCTTAGTCTTCCGTGCACATAGGACTCACTTAACTTTAAACTTATTGTTGTGGACACCTTAAACCATGGCCAACAAACTTAATAAATCCACAAAACATTGAAAACACACACGTAAGGACAACTAGGGAGTGCTTCAGCCATGACTGGGAAGCACTCCTCAACTTTTGGTACAAATAGGGAAATTTTCACTGGTAAGCGATTACAATGCCCCTGTAATTTATTACCAGTGCATCAGTTTGTGTCAATGCTGCATGAAATCATCTCCCAACCTACAAACAACTTTATTTGGTCTTCCATGCACATAGGACTGACCTAACTTGAAACATGTTGTTGTGGACACCTTCAACCATGGCCAACAGGCTTAATAAATCCACAAAATATTGAATACACACACGTAAGGACTACTGAGGAGTGCTTCAGGCATGACTGGGAGCACTCCTCAACTTTTGATACAAATGGGGAATTTTTCGCTGGTAAGCGATTACAAGGCCCTTGTAATCGATTAACAGTGCATCTGTGTGTGTCAATGCTGCATGAAATCACCTCCCAACCTACAAACACCTTTACTTGGTCTTCCATGCACATAGGACTGACCTAACTTGAAAGTTCTTGTTGTGGACACCTTCAACCATGGCCATCAGGCTTAATAAATCCACAAAACACTGAAAACACACACGGAAGGACTATTGGGGAGTGCTTCAGCCATGACTTGGGAGCACTCCTGAACTTTTGGTACAAATGGGGAATTTTTCACTGGTAAGCAATTACAACGCCTTGTAATTGATTACCAGTGCATCAGTCTATCAGTCTGTGTCAATGCTACATGAGATCATCTCCCAAACTACAAAGACCTTTACTTGGTCTTCTATGCACATAGGACTAACCTAACTTGAAACTTGTTGTTGTGGACACCTTCAACCATGGCCAACAGGCTTAATAAATCCACAAAACACTGAAAACACACACGTAAGGACTACTGGGGAGTGCTTCAGGCATGACTGGGGAGCACTCCTTAACTTTTGGTACAAATAAGGAATTTTTCATTGGTAAGCGATTACACTGCCCCTGTAATCGATTACCAGAGTGTAATCGATTACCAGAGTGTAATCGATTACCAGAGTGTAATCGATTACCAGAGTGTAATCGATTACCAGAGTGTAANACCAGAGTGTAATCGATTACCAGAGTGTAATCGATTACCAGAGTGTAATCGATTACCAGAGTGTAATCGATTACCAGAGTGTAATCGATTACCAGTGCATCATCAGTCTGTGTCAATGCTGCATGAATTGACCTCCCAACCTACAAACACCTTTACTTGGTCTTCCATCCACATAGGTAGGGATGACAACGAGTCGAGTCGGGCACAGATAGTGCTTACCCGCAACCCGACCCGCCAGATAAAATCCTACCCTCCGAGTATCTGTTTAAAAAATACCCGCGGGTATTTTAAAACCCACGGGAACCCGCGGATACCCGCAAAATTTTTTTTTGATACATTTTAAAATAAAATTACAAAATATATATATATATATATATATATATAATATAAATTAAGTTAAATATAAATTAAAATTTAATTTTAATTAAATTTAACCTAATAAAATATTATTTTATTTTATTTTTAATTAAATTTAATTAAAAAAATATATAAATTATAATTTTTTATTATTTTTTCGGGTAACGGGTACCCGCGGGTCGAGTAGTATACTACCCGTACCCGACCCGTTTAGAAGCGGGTATTAAAATACTTGTTACTCGTTACTCGCGGGTAGTAAATATCCGCGGGTAGTAACTATCCGCCGCGGATTTTATCCGCGGATACTCGTACCCGCAACTTTTTTTGCCATCCTTAAACATAGGGTGACAAAACTGGACAGTTTTTATAACAATCACAAAGAATGAATATTAAACAAATAATAATACCAAACAACATATGGAATGAGAATAACAATCACAATTAAAAAAAGCATTTTCTTTATTACCAATCAAAATAATGGTTCCAAATACAATTATCCATTCTCTAACATGTACTAAATGCGACACTATTTACAAATTACATAAGTCAATCAAGTTTTGGACGATATCCCGTGTACATAGTTCTAGAAGCTTTGCTTTTGTATTGCTTTCGACGTAATCCTTCCTTCATAATGTTTTCATGGCTGTAAATTTCTCTCTCACATGCAAACAATTGCACACAAAAATAAAATATTTTTGTTAACATTAACCAACAGAAGTCACAACCCAAAAACCAATAACCACCAAAATCACCAACAAAAGCCAAAATAATAACCCAATCCAAAAATACGAAAATGGAAAACGAAAAAAGTACATACCTTATTCGAATAACCCATTGCACAAAATAAACCTCACGACCCAAAACCAATAACCACCAAAATCACCAACAAATGCTGAAAACAACAACCCAATCCAAAAATATAAAAAATGGAAAAGGGAAAAAGTACATATCTTGTTAGAAGAACCCATTGCCCAAATCACGAAATCTACATATAAAGATAGACTTTGACGACGAGAGAACTTGTTCAACGTTGAGAGAGATTCTTGAATGAAGGAGAAAGATTCTTGAACGAAGGAAAGAGATTCTTGAATAAAGGGGATAAATTATTGAATGAAGGAGAGAGATTCTTCAACGACGATAGAGAAAAGAAGATCAAATGGATAGTGAGAAATTGAAATGAAAAATAAAAATCGTAAATTGGAGAAAGGGGATAATGCTGAATAAAGAAGGATACTTTCGGAATATCTAGAAATGAAGCCTCTGCCTTTTTCAAAATCAGATTAAAAAAAAAGTTGTTTGAAATGGTCTAATGAAATGGTGACACGTGACGTCAATTTATTGTTAAACTGCGTTGTTAAAATATCATGATCATAAGAAAAACATGACATCAATTTTGGTCCACAATAACTCTGTCTAATTTCTTAGCAATACAATTTCCCAATTGACGTTGATACCAGAAAAAACTTGTAGTCCTAATTATTCTTGCATAACTTTTATTTGATAAAATTTATAATATTTAAACTAACGATTGAATATAATATGATACGATTGATTTTATATATATATATATATATATATATATATATATATCATAGTACAAAACTTTTAAAATATCCATGGATATAAGATGACATGTATAATCATTCATATATACCATAAACTACAACATAATTATATTAAAAAAAATCAATACGGGAATAGAATCTGAACAACCATATTTATACTCTTCCAATAAATTTGATTTATTTTACATTTAATATATATATGAAATAATTAAATGAAAACAAACAATATTTATCAATTTACTTGATTATGCCTAAAATGCTAAAAATTATATTAAAGAATATGTATTCACGGATTAAGGAACCATATTACAAAAAAATGTGTGTTAAACTCCAAATCAGGATGATAAAAAGATTAAGTTCAACAGACCAACTTGTTAGACTGTTAAGATTCACAAAGCTGGACTAAAATCAGAAACAACTTTAGCTTATCATCATCCTATTTTCATATAAAAAATAAATTTTTTCATTCTATTTTTATGTGATAATAAATTTTTAATTAAAAATAAAAACACAGATGTCAATCCACAAATACGAGAATAAACTGATTCAACCTATTTTCAATTGACATGCCAAAAGTTGGATTTAAACATATAAAATTGACTTATTTTTTTCACCTGTAATCTTAAATATAAGTTCAGTACTAATTGGTAGATTATTACATGTTTCACAGATAAGATTTTCAAAATTTGTATTTCTATTCTTAATATTTTATAGTACTAATTTTAAGTTACCAATCAGTATAGCATGCATGTTGAAATTTTTAAGGATTTTTAAAATATTGAAAGATATAAAAGATATGTGTTACATAATAAGATTATTATTTTATTTTATTTATATATTTTATATATAAAACAACATTTAATTAAATATTAAATTTTTATAATATTTGAATTTGAATTTTTTAAATTTAAATAATAATTTATGTTTTTATTTTATGTAAAAATATATCTTAAATTAAAAAAATCCCTATATATTAATTTAAATAAAAGAATAAAGTAAATATATCGATAATAACCTAATATTTCCGTACATTTAATAGGAAAATTGTAATTACTTATTCACATTTTTGTACATAATTTCAAATACAAAAAAAAAACCCCTATATTTTGTAAACAACACTCATTTCAAATCATGATGCATTATTTAATTATTATAAATTTAAATAAAAATATTCTCATTTTTCATTATATTTTTTGTCTTTGGATTTTACACTGGTATTTTTTATTATAATTAATTTTATGTTGAAATATTTCAAAAACAAAAGGATAAACTATTATTATTATTATTATTGTTATTATTATTTTAAATTAAAAAGATCATTGCTGTAGGTCCAAATTGAAAGAACCTATCATATTTATAATTTATAATTTCATAATTATGTAGTAATTTTTGAAAGAAACCCATTCTTTATCAGTTCATATTTAGAAATGAAGCAATTTACCAGTGTTTATATTTTAATTATAATATTATAATAAAAAACTAGGAAACTAGGTTCCCTGTTATATTTTAAAGATAAATTAAAAGTGAGAAAATAATTTTTCAAACTAATGTTCCTTTTATGAAACACTCTTTAAATGTAAAAAATAAAGAATGATCTCATTAAAAATATGCACAAGATTGAATAAGATTATTATTATTATTGGGTTGTGATATGTTCCATGTAATAAAACCCTTCATTCCTAAAACCTCTCAAATAAAAACCTATTTCTTCTTCAAACAACAGACCTTTCTTCTTCGTTTTGTATTTCTCCCATAAACCCTTGACGGCACCTGCTTTGACGGCGCCACCATGGTGCTCTACACCGAGGTAACAATCCTCTCTCAATGTTAACACGATTCTGGCTAACACTGTAACTCTCCTCTTTCCGATAAATTTGTCTGACTTGGTGACCTCACAGAGTGCGACGAATTCCGTTAAGGCGGTGGCGTTCAGTTTTTTAACGAGCGACGACTTGCAGCGGAGTAGTCTAGTGAAGATAACGAATCCGATTTTGCTAAATGCTTTGCTTCACCCTGTGCCTGGTGGACTATACGATCCAGCTATGGGCCCGCTGGATGACAAGTCCCCGTATGTTCATATTTCATGGATTTTCACTCTATTCTTTTGATCACAGATATTAATTGTTATCTGTTCAGACCTTGTTTGTTTAAGCTTTTTCATAAATATTTGTAGGAGACGAAAATAAGAATGTAAAAGAAAATAAATATTTTTAATTTGTAATATAGTTATATAGCTTGTAGAAGTTTTCTCATCTTATTTTAAGGTAAAAACAAATGTGCACTTGTTATTTAAGTTAAACACAAATTATGCAGCTTGACATTTTCAGAAGCACTTTCACCATTCTGCTTAAGCACCTTTAAAGTTATAAGGGATTCTTTGGAAGTTAGTAATCAAATACCTGTCTTCAATTAAAAATCTCTCTGAGATTGGAATCTAATCCAAACAGGCATGGTTTTATCTCTTTTTTAGTGAAGAGTTTGAATGGGCTTTTATGATTTATTTTTCTTTGGTTCTAGAATTGTTTTTGGTCTGGTTGGGGAGATAAGTTGTATGGGGTAGTAGTTGATCATTTTTTGATGACTGAATATGTTTAATTCAAGTTGTACCTATGTTTCTTGGCTTGAATGAAGATGGGTGACTAAGACATGCCCTTTTGTTTGATGTAGTTGTAAGTCATGTGGTCAAGCTTCTAAACTTTGCCCAGGTCATTTTGGTCATATTGAACTTGTTTCTCCTGTCTACAATCCTTTGATGTTCAATATTCTTAGCAGTATTATACAGAGAACTTGTTTCTCTTGCTATCATTTTCAAGCTAGCAGAAGAGAGGTAAATTTATGTCGATTTGTTGATGTGATTTGGTAGTTTTATGTGTTTGTCCTTATACTTCTGCTTTTTGAAAGATATTTATATTGGCTATTGTTTGGTTGGTTTTATGTTGATGCAAGGTGGATATGCGTACTACCCAATTGGAGCTCATAATGAAAGGGGATATTATCAGGGCCAAAAGTTTAGATTCTACTAATTTAGATGAATTCACACACTCAGGTGATGGTGATGAGAATCACGGTTGTAGTGTCGAGCAACAGGGAGAAAATTGGACCTCCGTTCAATTTAGTGAGACAATGTCTGTTCTAAAGAAGTTTCTGAAGCGGCAATATAAAAAGTGTCAAAATTGTGGAGTTGTAAATCCTAAAATCAGTAAACCAACCTTTGGATGGTTTCACGTGGTAAAATCATCGTTTCTTTTTACTTGGTCTATTTTCAGAAATTAGTTTATTGTAGAATTTAAATCATTGTAATAATAAAAAATAGTTTGTTGTCAGTTAGCTCCAATTTACTTTTTTTTAGATCTTTACGAAAGCTCCAAGTTACTTTCTTTTAGATCTTTATGCCACACTTTCTTTAGATGTAATAATACTTTTGTTATATTCTTTCAATATTGTATATTACATATTACACAGGTATTCTTTTATATATATGCACACGGACATTTATTATGTAGAGCGGGTGAGTTGGGTTGGCTATGTGACTCTAACCTTACTGGACATGTATTATGTATGCTCTGTTCTCATCATGTGGATATATCATTCCGCAACTATCATGCTACCTTAGATTTCAATAGATGATTATTTGTTTCCTAGCATTATTACTAATAGGAAGCTACATACTTGCAATAGTGTGCCTGCTTTATAGCTGGGTTTGATTAGCTGTGCTTTACCATTCTCAATCATTATGTTTACAACTGCTAGTTTTCCCTCTTTTGTTTTTGGAATATGATGTCTTGGTAAAGTTAGAAATTTGAATATCATAAAGTGCATATCTCTACCATGGATTGCATTTTCTCATAGGCATGTTTTTTTTCACTTTTTGGTTTTGTTTTTTGTAAGGATTTCCATTTTCAAATATTAAACGAAAAATTTTGTACAGTTTAGAACTGTTATTTTTTTTTTGTATTTAATTTGAATGATGACTTGGTGAACTTTGAAATTTGAATACCACAAAGTCCATATCTCTATACTGTAGATATTGCATTTTTTTCATATGAAGTATTTATGTTCATGCTCATGTCATAAGAAACAGATTGCCTTGTCCATAGGTCCATTCTTGTTGGTATTTCTAGCTGCATTGTCTAATTCTTACATTTCTTTTCATTTTCTTTCCATTCTCCCTTTTTGGTTTCTGATTGATGGCTCAAGAATGACCTCTCTGCTGATGCGAGTAGAGCAAATATCATCAGAGTTCTGGAAAGTGAAATAAACAATGATGACATGTCTTTAGGTGGTGGGGAGACTACAGATGAAGGAGATATATCATCTGTTGAGGCTGTTAAAAGAGATAAAAGAAAAAAGGGGAATTTGTCTCACAAGCTAGCTGCACAAAATAAACTTCCTGGGTCGTTGCTACCATCACAGGTTGGTTTCATGTAAATATTGGCCTAATGGGTCTCTTTTATAGCGGATTCTGTTTTGTAGGACAAGTGTCTGCTTGCTAATGGCATGTTTACTGTAATAATAGATGCTGCTTGAAAATTTATGTGGATCTTTTCATATAATTCTTTTCAAATTACAGGTTAAATATATTTTAAAGTGTTTGTGGGAAAACGAGGCCAGACTCTGCTCTTATATCAGTGATATTCAAGATCAGGGGTTTGGAAAGAAAGCTGGTCACTCAATGTTCTTTCTAGAGAATATTTTTGTGCCCCCAATCAAATTCCGACCCCCAGCTAAAGCAGGTGATGATGTAAGTATGCTTAAGAGATAACTATGTAACATTGATTTGATAACGAACTTCATTATGTTATATTGGATTCTGATTATTGTTTCATGAGGAAAAATGCAACACATGTAGATGGTCTCCTATTTTTGGAGATGAGTTTTTAAGGGTATTTCTTTATTTTAGGATGTTTATGTTCTATTTTTTTTTTCTTTTCTTTTTGTCCTCTGCAGTTCGCATATGGTGACATGAATGGCTGGGAAAGTCCAGCTTTTGAAAAAAAAAAGAGCATTTAAATTTTGTTCATTCAGTTCCTTTACATCCTCAATAGTTTACTATAATTGCTATTCTTAAGTGTTTTTCTTCTCTTTCTAAATCATCTTCATACTGGTCTTTGGTGAAAAAACCACTTTGACATCTTACCCAACAGATTAACCAAATTTTATTTCTAATGAATGTAGGAATGATTGCATATCCTAGAATTTGCTTGTGGTGCTTAATGGTATAGTTGAGTGTAGTAAGATAAGATAAAAAATAGAGTAATAAAAATTATAATACAGCTGGAAATTAGTGGGCATACCGGGAAGGATAAGATTAGGGAGGGATGATAATGATTATATGCAAGTGCAATTTAGATTAGCATCTGTTTAATTAAGGATGGAAGAAACTCACTTGGGGTGGTTTGTCTTGTCAAAAGAAGGCCTGTGAATGTTCCAATGTGTAAAGTGAATCAAATGAAAGTAATATGATTAAAGGGGATGTGACCCTACCAAATTTAGGAAATACCATTTTTGAAGACCTTATTGTTCATGGGTTGTTGAAAATTTGGCTTTTTCAGATCGGCCAATTTATCCATGTAGCTGAATCCACCTAGCGTGAGACTTGGTTGTTGTAGAAATTAGGATTGTAGCTTTTGATTTTGATTTTATTTATTTTCTTATGTATTGCCATTTTATCTTATACTTGTTTTAATTGTGTAGTCAATGCTTATGTAGGTGATGGAACATCCTCAAACTGTTTTGCTGACTAAGGTTTTACAAGGCAACATATCCTTAGGAGATGCCCATATAAATAAGTTAGATTCCTCTAAAGTGCTAAGCCGGTGGATGGATCTTCAGCAATCTGTTAACTTGCTATTCGACAGTAAAACTGCTTCTGGTAAGAGTTTCTTATTGTTTCATTTTCTTTAACTTGTTGAAGATTTGGATGGTAATACAGAGCTGCCTGTGTTTAGGTTGGTTGTAATTTGTCAATAAAATCATTGACCAATATTATTATTAATAGATAATAAAGCAAATGCAGAAAATGAAAATAAAATTAATCTTATAAGTGTTAATTTGTGATAAAAATAGTCAAAGAGAGCTCAATTTTCTCTTGCCAGATTCATTCATTTATATTGATTCTTACATGAATAAAATAATATAATGATCTAAACATAGGTGTCTAATAGGTAATACAAAAGACGAGTTAACCTATACTAACATATTAATCCCTTCACATATGTTAAGCAATGCTCACATATATCTTTATGTTTTGATGAATAGTTTACAATAACAAAAGAGGAAGGAATCATTACAAATATGGAATAATGTTGTTAATGATTCATACGTAAATTTTTCTTTTCTTCTTGCTTGGTCTAGGCCAGAGAGATGTGGGTGCTGGCATTTGTCAATTGCTAGAGAAGAAAGAAGGCATCTTTCGCCAGAAAATGATGGGAAAGAGGGTTAATTTTGCATGCCGATCTGTCATATCACCAGATCCTTATTTGGCAGTCAATGAAATTGGGATACCCCCATATTTTGCTTTAAGATTATCCTATCCTGAGGTAAGGGTTGGAACTAGGGGTATCATTCAATGTCTGTGTTTGTTATATTCTTTATTTTTTAATACTGTTATACATATGTGATGTTTATTCATTTTAGCTATAAGCGTATAGTATCACATGTATACTGCATACACTTGTGAAGTGTTCATGTTTAATTTGGAGGGAGACAGGATGGAATTGCTTGGGTGTGAAGTGGTTAGCTTTCGCACAACATATGTTAGATTCTTAATAAAATTTGGAGAACTGTTTTTTTGATGAAGAGTAAAATCAGTAAGTAGGTGCTACTTTACAAATACCAATTCCCATTAATACTAAATGCATTTAACTGATGCATGAACTGCATGTCAGAATATTTTGTTATTGTATCTTTCTTTACTTCTTTTTCTCCATATATAATATATAAATCTAGTGATCTTGGACAAGGAAGCCATCTTTCCCTTGGTGAGACCCATATAATTTAAAGAAGGTAAATTGATACTGAAAAGTAACTGTTCTCCTATAAGTACAAAGGTTTAATCATGCTATGAAATGCAAATACAGTTTAACTCACTCATCCGATAACAAGTTACCATTGCTATGGATTTTAAGATTGTGGTTTGTAATTGGATAATAGTATAAAACTAATTTACATTGTCGTTGTATAGTCTTTTTCTCTAAATATAACTGCACCAAACTTTGGCCTCATTATTCTTACCAGAGCACCAGAAATATAGAATGATAAATTGCTCTAGAAAGAAATGAAATGTTCAGAATTTATATAACTGATATTATACTGCAATGGCCTTATTGGAAATTGAGTAGGTTATTACTAGCCATTACCTTCGTATTTCATTTTGTTTCCTGCCAATGCCTTTATGTTAATACCTTTCAGAGAGTGACTCCTTGGAATGCCATGAAGTTAAGAAATGCTATCCTTAATGGCCCTGACTCCCATCCTGGTGCTACACACTATTCTGATAAACAAGCAACAGTCAAGCTTCAACGGAATCCAAAGTTGCTTTCTATGATATCAAGAAAGTTACCTTCGTCAAGAGGAGTTATTTTGGATCAAGGGAAGATTTCTGATCAGGAATTTGAAGGGAAAGTTGTGTATCGCCACTTGAAGGATGGTGATGTTGTGCTTGTCAATAGACAGGTAATGCATATTCTCATCTGATTTTGTATAGAAATAATGCAATTTATATTTATTGTGGAACTGTCTTTGATTCCTTTAATGAATATTTTTGGTAAAGAAAAAACTGAAAATCTAGTATCACGCTAGAATGCTGGATGTATGCTTTTGATTATTCTCATCCACTATTTGAAACTGTCAAGTTAATGTGGTTCTTGAAAATGTGTGATTTGAGTTAAAATTCTGTTTTTTCATAAGTTCGCATTGGTAGTATTGCTTGTATAATTTTTTACTGTATACTGCAACATGGAAAAATAGTGAAGATAATATTGGGAAATGTGTGATATGGACAACATTCTGCCGTGAATTGAACTTTATATTCTATTGCAGCCAACACTCCATAAACCTAGTATAATGGCTCATATAGTTCGTGTTCTGAAGGGGGAAAAAACTGTACGGATGCACTATGCAAATTGCAGGTAATATGTGGCTTATGTTTGAGATTTATGTGATTGTGCTATAAATTATGTATCAATACATTTGACTATATCTGACAATCATATAGGGTAGCCAATGTCAATAACTTTTTGTTTTTTCTCCTTTATGATCTCAGTACTTATAATGCTGATTTTGATGGCGATGAGATTAATGTACATTTTCCACAAGATGAAATTTCTCGGGCTGAAGCTTACAATATTGTAAATGCTAACAATCAATATGTGAAACCTACCAGTGGGGATCCAATCAGAGCTTTAATTCAGGTATTTGCATAAATTTATTTAATAAGGGCAGATCCATGCTGCAGGGCATAATAATCCCTCCTTTGTGGGGTCAGGGGTTGTTTCCCATAGTTGTATCCATGACCACTAGGTCTCTTTTAGTAGAATTAAGTTTGCGTAGCCGTCAGTCTTTGTTAGTAGAAATGAATTAGTTTGTGCAGCTCAGTCTTTGACAGCTGTCAGCTATTTCTAACAATTGTTATTGTTGTAAACGGTGTTTATGAATACAATTTTGTACTCCTATTATTGTGTGACATTTGATAATAAAATTCAATTCATTCTTCAGTTAAGATCAGTTTTTCTAAGATGGTATCTAGAGAAATTTTTTCAACGATCCATCTTCATAACTAGAGTTCGTTTGATGATTCATCTTCTTCATCTCTAGTCCTCATCTTTGATCAATTTCTTGGCAGTTCTCTAGCGTCTTTTCTGTCTATGTTTTGTGTATTGTTCTTTGATCCTTAGCATTTTTGTGGTTTGTGATTGCGAATTGCTCACTCTGGTTTTATTTATTGAATTACACTTTGTGATGTCTCTATTCCTATGGCTTCCACTTCACATTCGTTTCCAACCTTAATCACTGAAAAACTTGATGACTTGAATTATCTTCATTGGCGACAACACATTGAAATGGTAATCAAAACACATAAGTATAGCGATTTGTCGATTTGTTGTAAATCTGGTGGTTCCTCTTTGATATCTTATTGAACATGATCGTGCTGTTGACAATGTTAATCTTGAATATGAGGATTAGGATGTTTAAGACCAAACATTACTTGTTTTGCTTCAGTCTACTCTTTCGAAATCTGTTCTTTTTGGTGTGCTTGGCTCTAATTACTCGTATAAGGTTTTGGAGAAGATTCATGAATATTTTAGTCTTCAAACTACATCATGTGCACGGAAATTGCGTATTGCAATGCATGCTGTTAGACTTGATTCCAAAACAATGGAAGATTATATTCGTAAGATTAAAATTTACGTTGATGAACTCGTTAGTGTTAACATTCCCGGGCGTCATGAAGAGCACGCTGATGCTATTCTTGAAGGACTTCCCTCCAGTTTGCTCTAGTTGTCTTTTTATTTAATGTAAGAAACTCACATCGTCAATTGTTGAAATTGAAGCTCTTTTATATGGTGATGAAACATGACTTAAACACGCATTGCCAACTTAGTCTCTGATGGACTTCTTTAATCAAGAAGTCAAGAAAATGAGTAAAAACACACCAGACACACTCAATACAGTGAATAACCTCTTCTTGTATTCAGTGAATAAAAGAGTTGAATATAGTGAAAACTCCCTTGTGTTCAATACACACATAGGGTTCTCTATTTATAATACAAGAAATATGGACTAAGCCCAAAATACAAATAAGAAATAATAACAAACTAACTAAAAGATAAAAGATAAATATAAACTAAATATAATATCTCTAACACTCTCCCTCAAACTGGAGCATACATATTGTATGGACCAAGTTTGGAATACATAAACTCAATTTGAAATATGTAATTTGTCTTCAAGAGTGGGCGGCAAGCAAATGTGCAATCACATGTCGACGGGCAATTTATGGACAGTGGTGGGCAACTGTGAAACTTCAAATAGCACAATGAAACTTCAAGTAGGACGACTTTGACAAAGGAGAACAATGACAAACTCCAGGGATTGGATTACCATCAAGTAAGGATGGGGCTTGCATCAAAACTACAGGGACTACCATCACTGACTGATGGGGCCTGTAGTGGCTAAAAGCGACAAAAAACTACAGGGACTGCCATCACTGACTGATGGGG